>NW_027194647.1:0-48636 GCF_032444005.1 Ranitomeya imitator
CAAACGCCTAGGGGGGGGGGGGGGACAGGTCCCCTTACATTTTAGTTGTGCCAGCGTGGCGGTCGCATGACACGTTGCCGGATACACAGCTGGGGATCAGCTGACGTTACTGAACCCCAATAACAGAGGAGCGACTGTTGACTGTGCACACAGCACTTCCAGGCACCAACTGGCGGTGTTAGAGCCCAGGGACAGCAGGAGGAGCAGATTGGAGGTATTGCCGCACACACAGCTGGGGATCAGCTGACGTTACTGAACCCCAATAACAGAGGAGCGACTGTTGACTGTGCACACAGCACTTCCAGGCACCAACTGGCGGTGTTAGAGCCCAGGGACAGCAGGAGGAGCAGATTGGAGGTATTGCCGCACACACAGCTGGGGATCAGCTGACGTTACTGAACCCCAATAACAGAGGAGCGACTGTTGACTGTGCACACAGCACTTCCAGGCACCAACTGGCGGTGTTAGAGCCCAGGGACAGCAGGAGGAGCAGAGGAACAGAGTGTAGGCCGAAGCCTGATTGGAGCAAGTTGAAAGGAAACCTTTAACCCCCCCCCCCCAAGACGTTTGTAGCTGAAAGAGCCATGTTGTGCAGCACTAAGGATGCAAAAGGAAAAGGTTGCTCTTTTAATTATGCTCCTTGCAAACACCGAAGTAAACACTAAAAATGTGTCCCTTTATACCGTTAAACCGTTCCGGAGGTGCGAATTTCCTTCGTAATGGGGCACAGCACAGCTGTCATTCCTATCCCCTTGATGCCGTGCGCTGCCTCCTCAGCGTTGTTTTAAGCTGCCACGGAGCCTGCGCTGTTCTGTTAGCCCTTGGCCATGCCCAATTAGCGCTGCCTGTCTTCTGACATAATTTGGTGTCAGGCTGTCAGTGCCTGTGCGTCCACGCTGCTCCAGATCCCACCTCGCAGTCTCATCTAACGTAATCCCACTGCGGGCCTTGGAACCATGGGCATGCACAGTGCATAACCTCGACTCTCACTCCCCTCCTTCCCTCTTCTTCAGACTGTGCGGTGTCACGGCCGTGGCATGCTAGGGATCAGCTGACGGCGCACAGTCTAAAGAAGGCGGAGGGAAATGAGCGAGAGCCCGAGGGGAAGATATGCACTGCGCATGCCCATGGATCCCAGGCCCGCAGTGTGACTCAATCAGAAGACACTGCGAGGCGGGATCTCGGGCACCGCGGCCGCACAGGCGCAGCCAGCCTGACACCAAATTATGTCAGAAGACAGGCAGCGCAAATAGGGCATGCCCAAGGGATAACAGAACAGCGCAGGCTCCGTGACAGCTTAAAACAACGCTGAGGAGGCAGCGCATGGCACCAAGGGGGTAGGAATGACGGCTGTGCTGCGTCACATTACGAAGGAAAGTCCCAGCTCCGGGACGGTATAACGGTATCAGTGAACACATTTTATAAGTGTTAAGTTCTGCGTGTGCAAAGAGCTAAAAAAAAAGAGCTACCTTTTCCTTGTGCAGCATTACTGCTGCACAAGATGGCTCTTTCAGTAACAAACGACGGGGGGGGGGGGGACAGGTTCCCTTACATTTAGGTTGTTGTGCCAGCGTGGCGGTCGCAGGACACATTGCCGGCTACACAGCTGGGGATCAGCTGACGTTACTGAAACCCAATAACACTGGGTCGTATGTTTTTACTGTGCAGCCTGCACTTCTGAGCCGCAACTGGCGGTGTTGGAGCCCAGGAATAGCAGTTCAGGTGGTAGAAAGATGAACACAGCAGGAGACCTGGATGACACCCAATTACTTAATCAGGCAGAGGAGTGGCAAATTCCTGCGAGATCCAGGCCTGGTTCATTTTCAGGAAAGTAAGCCGGTCAACGTTATCGGAGGATAGTCGCATGCGACGGTCTGTTAGTACACCACCTGCGGCACTAAAGACACGTTCCGATAAGACACTAGCCGCAGGGCAAGCCAGCACCTCCAATGCATACTGGCTTAGCTCTGGCCATGTATCCAGCTTAGAGACCCAAAACTTGAACGGGGAAGAGCCGTCTGGGAGTACAGTAAGAGGGCAAGCCATGTAGTCTGTCACCATCTGACGGAACCGTTGCCTCCTGCTGACTGGAGCCGCCGGTGATGGTGTAGACATTTGGGGCGGGCACACAAAAGTGTGCCAGAGTTGTGCCATACTGGGCTTGCCTTGGGCAGAGGCACTGCTTCTGCTCCCTCTTTGGGCAGAGCCTCCCCCACTGCCTCGACGCACTGAGCTGCTTTGTAAAGCACTAGCAGCACTCCTCTCAGTTGGACAGGAGAAGATGATGGAATTCACCAGTGTGTCGTGGTACTCCCGCAATTTACGCTCCCGGGTCAACGCAGGGATGAGGTTTTGGACGTTGTCCCGGTAGCGAGGATCGAGGAGGGTGAACACCCAATAATCAGGCATGTTGAGAATGTGGTCGATGCGGCGGTCGTTTCTCAGGCACTGCAGCATGAAATCCACCATGTGCTGCAGAGTGCCAACCGGCCCAGAAACGCTGTCCCCTGCTTGAGACATGATCTCTGCCCGCTCATCATCACCCCACCCTCGCTGTACACACTGACCACTGGACAATTGTGTCGCTCCCTCCTCTGGACGGAGCTCTTCCTCCTCCATTGACTCCTCCTCATCCTCCTCACAAATTGGCCCCTGCGTACCCCTTTGTGAGGAACCACGTGGCGCTGACTCTCCAGAAGCTGATGGAAAAGGTGACTCCTCATCCTCCACCTCTTCCACCACATCATCCCTTAACCCTTGCAAAGTTTGCTGAAGCAGGCAGATAAGGGGGACAGTCATGCTGACTAGTGCATCATCTGCACTTGCCATCCGCGTGGAATAATCAAAAGGACGCAAAACCTGGCAGACGTCCTTCATAGTGGCCCACTCTGTGGTTGTGAAGTCTGATCGGCGCTGACTGCGACTTCTTTGCGCCTGATGCAGCTGGTACTCCATAACTGCTTGCTGCTGCTCACACAACCGCTCCAACATATGTAACGTGGAATTCCACCGGGTAGGTAGGTCACATATGATGCGGTGTTCCGGAAGGCGGAATTGGCGCTGCAGAGCAGCAATGCGGGATCTGGCCAAGCTGGAACGCCGCAAGTGAGCACACTCTAGGCGGACCTTGTGCAGCAGGGCATCAAGATCCGGATAGTCCCTCAGAAAACTCTGCACAACCAAATTGAGCACATGTGCCAGACATGGGATGTGAGTGAGGTTGCCAAGGGCCAAAGCTGCCACCAGATTTCGGCCATTGTCACACACTACCATGCCTGGCTGGAGATTCGCTGGCAGTAACCACACATCGCTCTCCTGCTTTATAGCATTCCAGAGCTCCTGCGCTGTGTGGCTTCGATGCCCCAATGAAACTAGTTTCAAGACGGCCTGCTGACGTTTGGCCACGGCTGTGCTCATGTCGGTCATAGGTAAACGTTCACGGGTCCATGTGGGGGTGGACTGTGACGGATCCTGCAGAGAGGAATCAGAGGAACTGGTGTAAGAGGAGGAGTCGATGCGTACAGACTGGATTCCTGCAATCCTTGGAGTGGGCAGGACACGTCCTGCGCCACTCGCACGATCTGTACCTGGCTCAACAACATTAACCCAATGGGCAGTGAGGGAAACATATCGCCCCTGTCCATGCTGACTGGTCCACGCATCGGTGGTGAGGTGGACCTTGCTACTGACGGCGTTCAGTAGCGCATGTTTTATGTTTGCCTCAACATGCCTGTGCAGGGCAGGGACAGCCTGCCTGCTGAAGTAAAAGCGGCTGGGCACCTTGTACTGTGGGACTGCCAATGCCATCAAGTCACGGAAGCTGTCAGTCTCCACCAGCCTGAACGAGAGCATTTCCAGGGACAACAGTTTGGCAATGCCTGCATTCAGAGCCTGTGCTCGGGGGTGGTTGGCCGAGAATGCTCGCCTTTTCTCCCATGCCTGTACTACCGATGGCTGTAGAGTAGACTGGGAGTGTGAGGATGACTGGGAAGGTGGTGCTGTGGGTGGAATTACACAAGGTCTCTGGGAGGAAGCCAAACCAGCTGTGCGTGAGCTGGAGGAAGAGGCAACACGAGCTGAAGAGGTGGTAGCTGCCGCTGTTGGTTGGCCTACATCTTCAGTGTGTTTCTGTAACTCCACCGCGTGCCTGGTCCGCACATGTTTCCACATATTTGTGGTATTGAGGTTGCTGACATTTTTCCCTCTTTTTACTTTATGATGACACAGCTTGCATTTGACAAAACAAATGTCATCTGCAACTGTGTCAAAAAAGGACCAGGCACTGCAAGTCTTGGGAGCGCCCTTTTTGGCTTTGGAAAGAGACAGGCTCCTAACGGGTGCCAAAGTGGAGGCTACAGGCTCCGCAGTCTTCCCCCTCCCTCTCCCTCTTTGGCCCGTAAGAGGAAGCTCTTCCTCTGAGCTGCTCCCACCACCTTCCTGTTCCTCACGCCACGATGGGTCAAGGACCTCATCATCTCCACTACCCTCTGCCACCAACTGCTCCTCCTGGGTAGTCTCAGCAGCACAGTACGCACGAGAAAGCGGCACCTGAGTTTCATCATCAGATGCGTACTGCGCTGTGGTCACCGGAGGCACTGGCCCACCTGCCTCTTCAGAGTCAGAGAGAAAAAGGTGTTGGGCATCACTGCACACTGCCTCTTCTTCCATTTCTCCAATGCTGCTTGGCTGGCCCCCTGTTTCCAAGCCAAGAGATTCAGAGAACAGAAGTAGAGACGGCTCCTGTCCTGGGCTCTCTGACTGCCTGGCCAATTTGGCAGGTGGTGAAGAGACAGATGGCTGCTCTCCAGTGCTCTGTGCCTGAGAGGATGTGGCACTAACTGAAGTCGATGCCGAGGCGTTAGCTGCCATCCACCCGACAACGGCTTCAATTTGGTCTTCACGCAGCAGCGGTGCACGGCGCTCTCCGACAAAGCTGCGCATGAAGGACTGTTCCCTGCTGAAACTGAGTGACGACGAGTCACCGGCGCCCGCAGCAGGCACAGAATCACCACGTCCTCTCCCTGCTCCTCTCCCTGCTCCGCGCCCACGCCCACGTGCCTTACTCCCTGCCCTCTTCATCTTGGTTGACAGATAAAGATAAGCAGAAAAGTACTAAGGCCTTAGTGTGCTTATTCCTGTAATGCTCCTCCTAACAGGTGTAAGAAACACTAATGTTGTAAATTGTGGACTAAACTTTATTATTTTGCAAATGTGGCCTACACAAGTGTAAGTTGTGTTTGGTGAACTTAACCTTTTTTTTGGTGCAGATCGGGCTACAGAGCTAGTTTAAATCACACGGAGACCGTGCAGACAGCCGTAAACGGCGCTGCAAGGCCAAGAAACCCTCCTCTCGGTTATCCTATATAGTGTTTTTCCACTATTTAGCTGGATACGAGTGGAAAGACACTAATAGGAATTTTTTTTTTCAAATTTTAAACTGGCTGCACTATTTGAAAAAAAGGAAATTGTTTTTCAAGGTATGAGGCAGTAACGCACCCTGAGCTGAATCCAACCGGCTATGGCTGCACACAGACTACAGGGCGAGCTGCGCTCACACAGAGACCGTGCAGACAGCCGTAAACGGCGCTGCAAGGCCAAAAAACCCTCCTCTAGGTTATCCTATATAGTGTTTTTCCACTATTTAGCTGGATACGAGTGGAAAGACACTAATAGGAATTTTTTTTTTCAAATTTTAAACAGGCTGCACTATTTGAAAAAAAGGAAAATTTTTCTCAAGGTATGAGCCAGTAACGAACCCTGAGCTGAATCCAACCGGCTATGGCTGCACACAGACTACAGGGCGAGCTGGGCTCACACGGAGACCGTGCAGACAGCCGTAAACGGCGCTGCAAGGCCAAAAAACCCTCCTCTCGGTTATCCTATATAGTGTTTTTCCACTATTTAGCTGGATACGAGTGGAAAGACACTAATAGGAATTTTTTTTTTCAGATTTTAAACAGGCTGCACTATTTGAAAAAAAGGAAAATTTTTCTCAAGGTATGAGCCAGTAACGAACCCTGAGCTGAATCCAACCGGCTATGGCTGCACACAGACTACAGGGCGAGCTGGGCTCACACGGAGACCGTGCAGACAGCCGTAAACGGCGCTGCAAGGCCAAAAAACCCTCCTCTAGGTTATCCTATATAGTGTTTTTCCACTATTTAGCTGGATACGAGTGGAAAGACACTAATAGGAATTTTTTTTTTCAAATTTTAAACAGGCTGCACTATTTGAAAAAAAGGAAAATTTTTCTCAAGGTATGAGCCAGTAACGAACCCTGAGCTGAATCCAACCGGCTATGGCTGCACACAGACTACAGGGCGAGCTGGGCTCACACGGAGACCGTGCAGACAGCCGTAAACGGCGCTGCAAGGCCCAAAAACCCCCCTCTAGGTTATCCTATGTAGTGTTTTTCCACAATAGAGCTGGAGACTGGTGGAAAAACACTAATAGGAAATTTGAGAAAAAATGTGCAGCAGGCTGCACTAAGAGCAAAAAAGAACAACTGTGTGAGGCAGTGTGAACCCCCCCTGAGCTGAATACAACCGGGTATATGGCTGCACACAGACTACAGAGTGAGCTGCACACACACACACACACAGAGACCTTGCAGAACGCTGTTAAAACAGCGCTGCAAGGCAAGAGCAAGGTGAACAGTGAAGAACACACAGCGTTTTGCTAAATTAGCCTTTGGAAAGGAAAATAAAGCAATTAGCTAGCTCGACTGGCCCTCAGTTAGAACACAGCGTCCTGTCCCTAACTGAAATCACAGCAGAGTGAGCGCAAAATGGCGGCAGCGCTTTTTTATAGTGCAGAGTGACATCATTTCAGCAGCCAATCCCAGCCTTGCCAGTACTTACATGCCCACCATGCTAAACAGGATGTGCCCACACTTTCATTCATTCCTCATTGGCTGCTGCGTTCAATTTGAATTCTGGGAACTTCCGATTCCGGTATCCGATACGCGGGAAGTATCGGAATTCAGTATCGGAATTCCGATACCGCAAATATCGGCCGATACCCGATACTTGCGGTATCGGAATGCTCAACACTACTGAAAACATATCACACTTTTCATCATAGTGCTTTTACCAATGCATAAAATGCATGGAGAAGTCATTTCGAATGACTGGTCCTCAGTGTTGTGAGAACGATGACTGGTTAAAATTTTGGTGGGTTTCTTGTTCAGTCCATAGGCCCTACATCATGTGGCAACCGGTGAGCATGTGGCTCTATTAGTATAGGAGATACCTGAAAACATATCACACTTTTCATCATAGTGCTTTTACCAATGCATAAAATGCATGGAGAAGTCATTTCGAATGACTGGTCCTCAGTGTTGTGAGAACGATGACTGGTTAAAATTTTTGGTGGTTTCTTGTTCAGTTCCATAGGCCTACATCATGTGGCAAACCGGTGAGCATGTGCTCTATTAGTATAGGAGATACCTGAAAACATATCACAACTTTTCATCATAGTGCTTTTACCAATGCATAAAATGCATGGAGAAGTCATTTCGAATGACTGGTCCTCAGTGTTGTGAGAACGATGACTGGGTTAAAATTTTTGGTGGTTTCTTGTTCAGTCCATAGGCCTACATCATGTGGCAAACCGATGAGCATGTGGCTCTATTAGTATAGGAGATACCTGAAAAACATATCACACTTTTCATCATAGTGCTTTTACCAACTGCATAAAATGCATGGAGAAGTCATTTCGAATGACTGGTCCTCAGTGTTGTGAGAACGATGACTGGTTAAAATTTTTGGTGGTTTCTTGTTAAGTCCATAGGCCTACATCATGTGGCAAACCGGTGAGCATGTGGCTCTATTAGTATAGGAGATACCTGAACCTGAAAACTAATATCACACTTTTCATCATAGTGCTTTTACCAATGCATAAAATGCATGGAGAAGTCATTTCGAATGACTGGTCCTCAGTGTTGTGAGAACGATGACTGGTTAAAATTTTTGGTGGTTTCTTGTTCAGTCCATAGGCCTACATCATGTGGCAAACCGGTGAGCATGTGGCTCTATTAGTATAGGAGATACCTGAAAACATATCACACTTTTCATCATAGTGCTTTTACCAATGCATAAAATGCATGGAGAAGTCATTTCGAATGACTGGTCCTCAGTGTTGTGAGAACGATGACTGGTTAAAATTTTTGGTGGTTTCTTGTTCAGTCCATAGGCCTACATCATGTGGCAAACCGGTGAGCATGTGGCTCTATTAGTATAGGAGATACCTGAAAACATATCACACTTTTCATCATAGTGCTTTTACCAATGCATAAAATGCATGGAGAAGTCATTTCGAATGACTGGTCCTCAGTGTTGTGAGAACGATGACTGGTTAAAATTTTTGGTGGTTTCTTGTTCAGTCCATAGGCCTACATCATGTGGCAAACCGGTGAGCATGTGGCTCTATTAGTATAGGAGATACCTGAAAACATATCACACTTTTCATCATAGTGCTTTTACCAATGCATAAAATGCATGGAGAAGTCATTTCGAATGACTGGTCCTCAGTGTTGTGAGAACGATGACTGGTTAAAATTTTTGGTGGTTTCTTGTTCAGTCCATAGGCCTACATCATGTGGCAAACCGGTGAGCATGTGGCTCTATTAGTATAGGAGATACCTGAAAACATATCACACTTTTCATCATAGTGCTTTTACCAATGCATAAAATGCATGGAGAAGTCATTTCGAATGACTGGTCCTCAGTGTTGTGAGAACGATGACTGGTTAAAATTTTTGGTGGTTTCTTGTTCAGTCCATAGGCCTACATCATGTGGCAAACCGGTGAGCATGTGGCTCTATTAGTATAGGAGATACCTGAAAACATATCACACTTTTCATCATAGTGCTTTTACCAATGCATAAAATGCATGGAGAAGTCATTTCGAATGACTGGTCCTCAGTGTTGTGAGAACGATGACTGGTTAAAATTTTTGGTGGTTTCTTGTTCAGTCCATAGGCCTACATCATGTGGCAAACCGGTGAGCATGTGGCTCTATTAGTATAGGAGATACCTGAAAACATATCACACTTTTCATCATAGTGCTTTTACCAATGCATAAAATGCATGGAGAAGTCATTTCGAATGACTGGTCCTCAGTGTTGTGAGAACGATGACTGGTTAAAATTTTTGGTGGTTTCTTGTTCAGTCCATAGGCCTACATCATGTGGCAAACCGGTGAGCATGTGGCTCTATTAGTATAGGAGATACCTGAAAACATATCACACTTTTCATCATAGTGCTTTTACCAATGCATAAAATGCATGGAGAAGTCATTTCGAATGACTGGTCCTCAGTGTTGTGAGAACGATGACTGGTTAAAATTTTTGGTGGTTTCTTGTTCAGTCCATAGGCCTACATCATGTGGCAAACCGGTGAGCATGTGGCTCTATTAGTATAGGAGATACCTGAAAACATATCACACTTTTCATCATAGTGCTTTTACCAATGCATAAAATGCATGGAGAAGTCATTTCGAATGACTGGTCCTCAGTGTTGTGAGAACGATGACTGGTTAAAATTTTTGGTGGTTTCTTGTTCAGTCCATAGGCCTACATCATGTGGCAAACCGGTGAGCATGTGGCTCTATTAGTATAGGAGATACCTGAAAACATATCACACTTTTCATCATAGTGCTTTTACCAATGCATAAAATGCATGGAGAAGTCATTTCGAATGACTGGTCTCTCAGTGTTGTGAGAACGATGACTGGTTAAAATTTTTGGTCGTTTCTTGTTCAGTCCATAGGCCTACATCATGTGGCAAACCGGTGAGCATGTGGCTCTATTAGTATAGGAGATACCTGAAAACATATCACACTTTTCATCATAGTGCTTTTACCAATGCATAAAATGCATGGAGAAGTCATTTCGAATGACTGGTCCTCAGTGTTGTGAGAACGATGACTGGTTAAAATTTTTGGTGGTTTCTTGTTCAGTCCATAGGCCTACATCATGTGGCAAACCGGTGAGCATGTGGCTCTATTAGTATAGGAGATACCTGAAAACATATCACACTTTTCATCATAGTGCTTTTACCAATGCATAAAATGCATGGAGAAGTCATTTCGAATGACTGGTCCTCAGTGTTGTGAGAACGATGACTGGTTAAAATTTTTGGTGGTTTCTTGTTCAGTCCATAGGCCTACATCATGTGGCAAACCGGTGAGCATGTGGCTCTATTAGTATAGGAGATACCTGAAAACATATCACACTTTTCATCATAGTGCTTTTACCAATGCATAAAATGCATGGAGAAGTCATTTCGAATGACTGGTCCTCAGTGTTGTGAGAACGATGACTGGTTAAAATTTTTGGTGGTTTCTTGTTCAGTCCATAGGCCTACATCATGTGGCAAACCGGTGAGCATGTGGCTCTATTAGTATAGGAGATACCTGAAAACATATCACACTTTTCATCATAGTGCTTTTACCAATGCATAAAATGCATGGAGAAGTCATTTCGAATGACTGGTCCTCAGTGTTGTGAGAACGATGACTGGTTAAAATTTTTGGTGGTTTCTTGTTCAGTCCATAGGCCTACATCATGTGGCAAACCGGTGAGCATGTGGCTCTATTAGTATAGGAGATACCTGAAAACATATCACACTTTTCATCATAGTGCTTTTACCAATGCATAAAATGCATGGAGAAGTCATTTCGAATGACTGGTCCTCAGTGTTGTGAGAACGATGACTGGTTAAAATTTTTGGTGGTTTCTTGTTCAGTCCATAGGCCTACATCATGTGGCAAACCGGTGAGCATGTGGCTCTATTAGTATAGGAGATACCTGAAAACATATCACACTTTTCATCATAGTGCTTTTACCAATGCATAAAATGCATGGAGAAGTCATTTCGAATGACTGGTCCTCAGTGTTGTGAGAACGATGACTGGTTAAAATTTTTGGTGGTTTCTTGTTCAGTCCATAGGCCTACATCATGTGGCAAACCGGTGAGCATGTGGCTCTATTAGTATAGGAGATACCTGAAAACATATCACACTTTTCATCATAGTGCTTTTACCAATGCATAAAATGCATGGAGAAGTCATTTCGAATGACTGGTCCTCAGTGTTGTGAGAACGATGACTGGTTAAAATTTTTGGTGGTTTCTTGTTCAGTCCATAGGCCTACATCATGTGGCAAACCGGTGAGCATGTGGCTCTATTAGTATAGGAGATACCTGAAAACATATCACACTTTTCATCATAGTGCTTTTACCAATGCATAAAATGCATGGAGAAGTCATTTCGAATGACTGGTCCTCAGTGTTGTGAGAACGATGACTGGTTAAAATTTTTGGTGGTTTCTTGTTCAGTCCATAGGCCTACATCATGTGGCAAACCGGTGAGCATGTGGCTCTATTAGTATAGGAGATACCTGAAAACATATCACACTTTTCATCATAGTGCTTTTACCAATGCATAAAATGCATGGAGAAGTCATTTCGAATGACTGGTCCTCAGTGTTGTGAGAACGATGACTGGTTAAAATTTTTGGTGGTTTCTTGTTCAGTCCATAGGCCTACATCATGTGGCAAACCGGTGAGCATGTGGCTCTATTAGTATAGGAGATACCTGAAAACATATCACACTTTTCATCATAGTGCTTTTACCAATGCATAAAATGCATGGAGAAGTCATTTCGAATGACTGGTCCTCAGTGTTGTGAGAACGATGACTGGTTAAAATTTTTGGTGGTTTCTTGTTCAGTCCATAGGCCTACATCATGTGGCAAACCGGTGAGCATGTGGCTCTATTAGTATAGGAGATACCTGAAAACATATCACACTTTTCATCATAGTGCTTTTACCAATGCATAAAATGCATGGAGAAGTCATTTCGAATGACTGGTCCTCAGTGTTGTGAGAACGATGACTGGTTAAAATTTTTGGTGGTTTCTTGTTCAGTCCATAGGCCTACATCATGTGGCAAACCGGTGAGCATGTGGCTCTATTAGTATAGGAGATACCTGAAAACATATCACACTTTTCATCATAGTGCTTTTACCAATGCATAAAATGCATGGAGAAGTCATTTCGAATGACTGGTCCTCAGTGTTGTGAGAACGATGACTGGTTAAAATTTTTGGTGGTTTCTTGTTCAGTCCATAGGCCTACATCATGTGGCAAACCGGTGAGCATGTGGCTCTATTAGTATAGGAGATACCTGAAAACATATCACACTTTTCATCATAGTGCTTTTACCAATGCATAAAATGCATGGAGAAGTCATTTCGAATGACTGGTCCTCAGTGTTGTGAGAACGATGACTGGTTAAAATTTTTGGTGGTTTCTTGTTCAGTCCATAGGCCTACATCATGTGGCAAACCGGTGAGCATGTGGCTCTATTAGTATAGGAGATACCTGAAAACATATCACACTTTTCATCATAGTGCTTTTACCAATGCATAAAATGCATGGAGAAGTCATTTCGAATGACTGGTCCTCAGTGTTGTGAGAACGATGACTGGTTAAAATTTTTGGTGGTTTCTTGTTCAGTCCATAGGCCTACATCATGTGGCAAACCGGTGAGCATGTGGCTCTATTAGTATAGGAGATACCTGAAAACATATCACACTTTTCATCATAGTGCTTTTACCAATGCATAAAATGCATGGAGAAGTCATTTCGAATGACTGGTCCTCAGTGTTGTGAGAACGATGACTGGTTAAAATTTTTGGTGGTTTCTTGTTCAGTCCATAGGCCTACATCATGTGGCAAACCGGTGAGCATGTGGCTCTATTAGTATAGGAGATACCTGAAAACATATCACACTTTTCATCATAGTGCTTTTACCAATGCATAAAATGCATGGAGAAGTCATTTCGAATGACTGGTCCTCAGTGTTGTGAGAACGATGACTGGTTAAAATTTTTGGTGGTTTCTTGTTCAGTCCATAGGCCTACATCATGTGGCAAACCGGTGAGCATGTGGCTCTATTAGTATAGGAGATACCTGAAAACATATCACACTTTTCATCATAGTGCTTTTACCAATGCATAAAATGCATGGAGAAGTCATTTCGAATGACTGGTCCTCAGTGTTGTGAGAACGATGACTGGTTAAAATTTTTGGTGGTTTCTTGTTCAGTCCATAGGCCTACATCATGTGGCAAACCGGTGAGCATGTGGCTCTATTAGTATAGGAGATACCTGAAAACATATCACACTTTTCATCATAGTGCTTTTACCAATGCATAAAATGCATGGAGAAGTCATTTCGAATGACTGGTCCTCAGTGTTGTGAGAACGATGACTGGTTAAAATTTTTGGTGGTTTCTTGTTCAGTCCATAGGCCTACATCATGTGGCAAACCGGTGAGCATGTGGCTCTATTAGTATAGGAGATACCTGAAAACATATCACACTTTTCATCATAGTGCTTTTACCAATGCATAAAATGCATGGAGAAGTCATTTCGAATGACTGGTCCTCAGTGTTGTGAGAACGATGACTGGTTAAAATTTTTGGTGGTTTCTTGTTCAGTCCATAGGCCTACATCATGTGGCAAACCGGTGAGCATGTGGCTCTATTAGTATAGGAGATACCTGAAAACATATCACACTTTTCATCATAGTGCTTTTACCAATGCATAAAATGCATGGAGAAGTCATTTCGAATGACTGGTCCTCAGTGTTGTGAGAACGATGACTGGTTAAAATTTTTGGTGGTTTCTTGTTCAGTCCATAGGCCTACATCATGTGGCAAACCGGTGAGCATGTGGCTCTATTAGTATAGGAGATACCTGAAAACATATCACACTTTTCATCATAGTGCTTTTACCAATGCATAAAATGCATGGAGAAGTCATTTCGAATGACTGGTCCTCAGTGTTGTGAGAACGATGACTGGTTAAAATTTTTGGTGGTTTCTTGTTCAGTCCATAGGCCTACATCATGTGGCAAACCGGTGAGCATGTGGCTCTATTAGTATAGGAGATACCTGAAAACATATCACACTTTTCATCATAGTGCTTTTACCAATGCATAAAATGCATGGAGAAGTCATTTCGAATGACTGGTCCTCAGTGTTGTGAGAACGATGACTGGTTAAAATTTTTGGTGGTTTCTTGTTCAGTCCATAGGCCTACATCATGTGGCAAACCGGTGAGCATGTGGCTCTATTAGTATAGGAGATACCTGAAAACATATCACACTTTTCATCATAGTGCTTTTACCAATGCATAAAATGCATGGAGAAGTCATTTCGAATGACTGGTCCTCAGTGTTGTGAGAACGATGACTGGTTAAAATTTTTGGTGGTTTCTTGTTCAGTCCATAGGCCTACATCATGTGGCAAACCGGTGAGCATGTGGCTCTATTAGTATAGGAGATACCTGAAAACATATCACACTTTTCATCATAGTGCTTTTACCAATGCATAAAATGCATGGAGAAGTCATTTCGAATGACTGGTCCTCAGTGTTGTGAGAACGATGACTGGTTAAAATTTTTGGTGGTTTCTTGTTCAGTCCATAGGCCTACATCATGTGGCAAACCGGTGAGCATGTGGCTCTATTAGTATAGGAGATACCTGAAAACATATCACACTTTTCATCATAGTGCTTTTACCAATGCATAAAATGCATGGAGAAGTCATTTCGAATGACTGGTCCTCAGTGTTGTGAGAACGATGACTGGTTAAAATTTTTGGTGGTTTCTTGTTCAGTCCATAGGCCTACATCATGTGGCAAACCGGTGAGCATGTGGCTCTATTAGTATAGGAGATACCTGAAAACATATCACACTTTTCATCATAGTGCTTTTACCAATGCATAAAATGCATGGAGAAGTCATTTCGAATGACTGGTCCTCAGTGTTGTGAGAACGATGACTGGTTAAAATTTTTGGTGGTTTCTTGTTCAGTCCATAGGCCTACATCATGTGGCAAACCGGTGAGCATGTGGCTCTATTAGTATAGGAGATACCTGAAAACATATCACACTTTTCATCATAGTGCTTTTACCAATGCATAAAATGCATGGAGAAGTCATTTCGAATGACTGGTCCTCAGTGTTGTGAGAACGATGACTGGTTAAAATTTTTGGTGGTTTCTTGTTCAGTCCATAGGCCTACATCATGTGGCAAACCGGTGAGCATGTGGCTCTATTAGTATAGGAGATACCTGAAAACATATCACACTTTTCATCATAGTGCTTTTACCAATGCATAAAATGCATGGAGAAGTCATTTCGAATGACTGGTCCTCAGTGTTGTGAGAACGATGACTGGTTAAAATTTTTGGTGGTTTCTTGTTCAGTCCATAGGCCTACATCATGTGGCAAACCGGTGAGCATGTGGCTCTATTAGTATAGGAGATACCTGAAAACATATCACACTTTTCATCATAGTGCTTTTACCAATGCATAAAATGCATGGAGAAGTCATTTCGAATGACTGGTCCTCAGTGTTGTGAGAACGATGACTGGTTAAAATTTTTGGTGGTTTCTTGTTCAGTCCATAGGCCTACATCATGTGGCAAACCGGTGAGCATGTGGCTCTATTAGTATAGGAGATACCTGAAAACATATCACACTTTTCATCATAGTGCTTTTACCAATGCATAAAATGCATGGAGAAGTCATTTCGAATGACTGGTCCTCAGTGTTGTGAGAACGATGACTGGTTAAAATTTTTGGTGGTTTCTTGTTCAGTCCATAGGCCTACATCATGTGGCAAACCGGTGAGCATGTGGCTCTATTAGTATAGGAGATACCTGAAAACATATCACACTTTTCATCATAGTGCTTTTACCAATGCATAAAATGCATGGAGAAGTCATTTCGAATGACTGGTCCTCAGTGTTGTGAGAACGATGACTGGTTAAAATTTTTGGTGGTTTCTTGTTCAGTCCATAGGCCTACATCATGTGGCAAACCGGTGAGCATGTGGCTCTATTAGTATAGGAGATACCTGAAAACATATCACACTTTTCATCATAGTGCTTTTACCAATGCATAAAATGCATGGAGAAGTCATTTCGAATGACTGGTCCTCAGTGTTGTGAGAACGATGACTGGTTAAAATTTTTGGTGGTTTCTTGTTCAGTCCATAGGCCTACATCATGTGGCAAACCGGTGAGCATGTGGCTCTATTAGTATAGGAGATACCTGAAAACATATCACACTTTTCATCATAGTGCTTTTACCAATGCATAAAATGCATGGAGAAGTCATTTCGAATGACTGGTCCTCAGTGTTGTGAGAACGATGACTGGTTAAAATTTTTGGTGGTTTCTTGTTCAGTCCATAGGCCTACATCATGTGGCAAACCGGTGAGCATGTGGCTCTATTAGTATAGGAGATACCTGAAAACATATCACACTTTTCATCATAGTGCTTTTACCAATGCATAAAATGCATGGAGAAGTCATTTCGAATGACTGGTCCTCAGTGTTGTGAGAACGATGACTGGTTAAAATTTTTGGTGGTTTCTTGTTCAGTCCATAGGCCTACATCATGTGGCAAACCGGTGAGCATGTGGCTCTATTAGTATAGGAGATACCTGAAAACATATCACACTTTTCATCATAGTGCTTTTACCAATGCATAAAATGCATGGAGAAGTCATTTCGAATGACTGGTCCTCAGTGTTGTGAGAACGATGACTGGTTAAAATTTTTGGTGGTTTCTTGTTCAGTCCATAGGCCTACATCATGTGGCAAACCGGTGAGCATGTGGCTCTATTAGTATAGGAGATACCTGAAAACATATCACACTTTTCATCATAGTGCTTTTACCAATGCATAAAATGCATGGAGAAGTCATTTCGAATGACTGGTCCTCAGTGTTGTGAGAACGATGACTGGTTAAAATTTTTGGTGGTTTCTTGTTCAGTCCATAGGCCTACATCATGTGGCAAACCGGTGAGCATGTGGCTCTATTAGTATAGGAGATACCTGAAAACATATCACACTTTTCATCATAGTGCTTTTACCAATGCATAAAATGCATGGAGAAGTCATTTCGAATGACTGGTCCTCAGTGTTGTGAGAACGATGACTGGTTAAAATTTTTGGTGGTTTCTTGTTCAGTCCATAGGCCTACATCATGTGGCAAACCGGTGAGCATGTGGCTCTATTAGTATAGGAGATACCTGAAAACATATCACACTTTTCATCATAGTGCTTTTACCAATGCATAAAATGCATGGAGAAGTCATTTCGAATGACTGGTCCTCAGTGTTGTGAGAACGATGACTGGTTAAAATTTTTGGTGGTTTCTTGTTCAGTCCATAGGCCTACATCATGTGGCAAACCGGTGAGCATGTGGCTCTATTAGTATAGGAGATACCTGAAAACATATCACACTTTTCATCATAGTGCTTTTACCAATGCATAAAATGCATGGAGAAGTCATTTCGAATGACTGGTCCTCAGTGTTGTGAGAACGATGACTGGTTAAAATTTTTGGTGGTTTCTTGTTCAGTCCATAGGCCTACATCATGTGGCAAACCGGTGAGCATGTGGCTCTATTAGTATAGGAGATACCTGAAAACATATCACACTTTTCATCATAGTGCTTTTACCAATGCATAAAATGCATGGAGAAGTCATTTCGAATGACTGGTCCTCAGTGTTGTGAGAACGATGACTGGTTAAAATTTTTGGTGGTTTCTTGTTCAGTCCATAGGCCTACATCATGTGGCAAACCGGTGAGCATGTGGCTCTATTAGTATAGGAGATACCTGAAAACATATCACACTTTTCATCATAGTGCTTTTACCAATGCATAAAATGCATGGAGAAGTCATTTCGAATGACTGGTCCTCAGTGTTGTGAGAACGATGACTGGTTAAAATTTTTGGTGGTTTCTTGTTCAGTCCATAGGCCTACATCATGTGGCAAACCGGTGAGCATGTGGCTCTATTAGTATAGGAGATACCTGAAAACATATCACACTTTTCATCATAGTGCTTTTACCAATGCATAAAATGCATGGAGAAGTCATTTCGAATGACTGGTCCTCAGTGTTGTGAGAACGATGACTGGTTAAAATTTTTGGTGGTTTCTTGTTCAGTCCATAGGCCTACATCATGTGGCAAACCGGTGAGCATGTGGCTCTATTAGTATAGGAGATACCTGAAAACATATCACACTTTTCATCATAGTGCTTTTACCAATGCATAAAATGCATGGAGAAGTCATTTCGAATGACTGGTCCTCAGTGTTGTGAGAACGATGACTGGTTAAAATTTTTGGTGGTTTCTTGTTCAGTCCATAGGCCTACATCATGTGGCAAACCGGTGAGCATGTGGCTCTATTAGTATAGGAGATACCTGAAAACATATCACACTTTTCATCATAGTGCTTTTACCAATGCATAAAATGCATGGAGAAGTCATTTCGAATGACTGGTCCTCAGTGTTGTGAGAACGATGACTGGTTAAAATTTTTGGTGGTTTCTTGTTCAGTCCATAGGCCTACATCATGTGGCAAACCGGTGAGCATGTGGCTCTATTAGTATAGGAGATACCTGAAAACATATCACACTTTTCATCATAGTGCTTTTACCAATGCATAAAATGCATGGAGAAGTCATTTCGAATGACTGGTCCTCAGTGTTGTGAGAACGATGACTGGTTAAAATTTTTGGTGGTTTCTTGTTCAGTCCATAGGCCTACATCATGTGGCAAACCGGTGAGCATGTGGCTCTATTAGTATAGGAGATACCTGAAAACATATCACACTTTTCATCATAGTGCTTTTACCAATGCATAAAATGCATGGAGAAGTCATTTCGAATGACTGGTCCTCAGTGTTGTGAGAACGATGACTGGTTAAAATTTTTGGTGGTTTCTTGTTCAGTCCATAGGCCTACATCATGTGGCAAACCGGTGAGCATGTGGCTCTATTAGTATAGGAGATACCTGAAAACATATCACACTTTTCATCATAGTGCTTTTACCAATGCATAAAATGCATGGAGAAGTCATTTCGAATGACTGGTCCTCAGTGTTGTGAGAACGATGACTGGTTAAAATTTTTGGTGGTTTCTTGTTCAGTCCATAGGCCTACATCATGTGGCAAACCGGTGAGCATGTGGCTCTATTAGTATAGGAGATACCTGAAAACATATCACACTTTTCATCATAGTGCTTTTACCAATGCATAAAATGCATGGAGAAGTCATTTCGAATGACTGGTCCTCAGTGTTGTGAGAACGATGACTGGTTAAAATTTTTGGTGGTTTCTTGTTCAGTCCATAGGCCTACATCATGTGGCAAACCGGTGAGCATGTGGCTCTATTAGTATAGGAGATACCTGAAAACATATCACACTTTTCATCATAGTGCTTTTACCAATGCATAAAATGCATGGAGAAGTCATTTCGAATGACTGGTCCTCAGTGTTGTGAGAACGATGACTGGTTAAAATTTTTGGTGGTTTCTTGTTCAGTCCATAGGCCTACATCATGTGGCAAACCGGTGAGCATGTGGCTCTATTAGTATAGGAGATACCTGAAAACATATCACACTTTTCATCATAGTGCTTTTACCAATGCATAAAATGCATGGAGAAGTCATTTCGAATGACTGGTCCTCAGTGTTGTGAGAACGATGACTGGTTAAAATTTTTGGTGGTTTCTTGTTCAGTCCATAGGCCTACATCATGTGGCAAACCGGTGAGCATGTGGCTCTATTAGTATAGGAGATACCTGAAAACATATCACACTTTTCATCATAGTGCTTTTACCAATGCATAAAATGCATGGAGAAGTCATTTCGAATGACTGGTCCTCAGTGTTGTGAGAACGATGACTGGTTAAAATTTTTGGTGGTTTCTTGTTCAGTCCATAGGCCTACATCATGTGGCAAACCGGTGAGCATGTGGCTCTATTAGTATAGGAGATACCTGAAAACATATCACACTTTTCATCATAGTGCTTTTACCAATGCATAAAATGCATGGAGAAGTCATTTCGAATGACTGGTCCTCAGTGTTGTGAGAACGATGACTGGTTAAAATTTTTGGTGGTTTCTTGTTCAGTCCATAGGCCTACATCATGTGGCAAACCGGTGAGCATGTGGCTCTATTAGTATAGGAGATACCTGAAAACATATCACACTTTTCATCATAGTGCTTTTACCAATGCATAAAATGCATGGAGAAGTCATTTCGAATGACTGGTCCTCAGTGTTGTGAGAACGATGACTGGTTAAAATTTTTGGTGGTTTCTTGTTCAGTCCATAGGCCTACATCATGTGGCAAACCGGTGAGCATGTGGCTCTATTAGTATAGGAGATACCTGAAAACATATCACACTTTTCATCATAGTGCTTTTACCAATGCATAAAATGCATGGAGAAGTCATTTCGAATGACTGGTCCTCAGTGTTGTGAGAACGATGACTGGTTAAAATTTTTGGTGGTTTCTTGTTCAGTCCATAGGCCTACATCATGTGGCAAACCGGTGAGCATGTGGCTCTATTAGTATAGGAGATACCTGAAAACATATCACACTTTTCATCATAGTGCTTTTACCAATGCATAAAATGCATGGAGAAGTCATTTCGAATGACTGGTCCTCAGTGTTGTGAGAACGATGACTGGTTAAAATTTTTGGTGGTTTCTTGTTCAGTCCATAGGCCTACATCATGTGGCAAACCGGTGAGCATGTGGCTCTATTAGTATAGGAGATACCTGAAAACATATCACACTTTTCATCATAGTGCTTTTACCAATGCATAAAATGCATGGAGAAGTCATTTCGAATGACTGGTCCTCAGTGTTGTGAGAACGATGACTGGTTAAAATTTTTGGTGGTTTCTTGTTCAGTCCATAGGCCTACATCATGTGGCAAACCGGTGAGCATGTGGCTCTATTAGTATAGGAGATACCTGAAAACATATCACACTTTTCATCATAGTGCTTTTACCAATGCATAAAATGCATGGAGAAGTCATTTCGAATGACTGGTCCTCAGTGTTGTGAGAACGATGACTGGTTAAAATTTTTGGTGGTTTCTTGTTCAGTCCATAGGCCTACATCATGTGGCAAACCGGTGAGCATGTGGCTCTATTAGTATAGGAGATACCTGAAAACATATCACACTTTTCATCATAGTGCTTTTACCAATGCATAAAATGCATGGAGAAGTCATTTCGAATGACTGGTCCTCAGTGTTGTGAGAACGATGACTGGTTAAAATTTTTGGTGGTTTCTTGTTCAGTCCATAGGCCTACATCATGTGGCAAACCGGTGAGCATGTGGCTCTATTAGTATAGGAGATACCTGAAAACATATCACACTTTTCATCATAGTGCTTTTACCAATGCATAAAATGCATGGAGAAGTCATTTCGAATGACTGGTCCTCAGTGTTGTGAGAACGATGACTGGTTAAAATTTTTGGTGGTTTCTTGTTCAGTCCATAGGCCTACATCATGTGGCAAACCGGTGAGCATGTGGCTCTATTAGTATAGGAGATACCTGAAAACATATCACACTTTTCATCATAGTGCTTTTACCAATGCATAAAATGCATGGAGAAGTCATTTCGAATGACTGGTCCTCAGTGTTGTGAGAACGATGACTGGTTAAAATTTTTGGTGGTTTCTTGTTCAGTCCATAGGCCTACATCATGTGGCAAACCGGTGAGCATGTGGCTCTATTAGTATAGGAGATACCTGAAAACATATCACACTTTTCATCATAGTGCTTTTACCAATGCATAAAATGCATGGAGAAGTCATTTCGAATGACTGGTCCTCAGTGTTGTGAGAACGATGACTGGTTAAAATTTTTGGTGGTTTCTTGTTCAGTCCATAGGCCTACATCATGTGGCAAACCGGTGAGCATGTGGCTCTATTAGTATAGGAGATACCTGAAAACATATCACACTTTTCATCATAGTGCTTTTACCAATGCATAAAATGCATGGAGAAGTCATTTCGAATGACTGGTCCTCAGTGTTGTGAGAACGATGACTGGTTAAAATTTTTGGTGGTTTCTTGTTCAGTCCATAGGCCTACATCATGTGGCAAACCGGTGAGCATGTGGCTCTATTAGTATAGGAGATACCTGAAAACATATCACACTTTTCATCATAGTGCTTTTACCAATGCATAAAATGCATGGAGAAGTCATTTCGAATGACTGGTCCTCAGTGTTGTGAGAACGATGACTGGTTAAAATTTTTGGTGGTTTCTTGTTCAGTCCATAGGCCTACATCATGTGGCAAACCGGTGAGCATGTGGCTCTATTAGTATAGGAGATACCTGAAAACATATCACACTTTTCATCATAGTGCTTTTACCAATGCATAAAATGCATGGAGAAGTCATTTCGAATGACTGGTCCTCAGTGTTGTGAGAACGATGACTGGTTAAAATTTTTGGTGGTTTCTTGTTCAGTCCATAGGCCTACATCATGTGGCAAACCGGTGAGCATGTGGCTCTATTAGTATAGGAGATACCTGAAAACATATCACACTTTTCATCATAGTGCTTTTACCAATGCATAAAATGCATGGAGAAGTCATTTCGAATGACTGGTCCTCAGTGTTGTGAGAACGATGACTGGTTAAAATTTTTGGTGGTTTCTTGTTCAGTCCATAGGCCTACATCATGTGGCAAACCGGTGAGCATGTGGCTCTATTAGTATAGGAGATACCTGAAAACATATCACACTTTTCATCATAGTGCTTTTACCAATGCATAAAATGCATGGAGAAGTCATTTCGAATGACTGGTCCTCAGTGTTGTGAGAACGATGACTGGTTAAAATTTTTGGTGGTTTCTTGTTCAGTCCATAGGCCTACATGTGGCAAACCGGTGAGCATGTGGCTCTATTAGTATAGGAGATACCTGAAAACATATCACACTTTTCATCATAGTGCTTTTACCAATGCATAAAATGCATGGAGAAGTCATTTCGAATGACTGGTCCTCAGTGTTGTGAGAACGATGACTGGTTAAAATTTTTGGTGGTTTCTTGTTCAGTCCATAGGCCTACATCATGTGGCAAACCGGTGAGCATGTGGCTCTATTAGTATAGGAGATACCTGAAAACATATCACACTTTTCATCATAGTGCTTTTACCAATGCATAAAATGCATGGAGAAGTCATTTCGAATGACTGGTCCTCAGTGTTGTGAGAACGATGACTGGTTAAAATTTTTGGTGGTTTCTTGTTCAGTCCATAGGCCTACATCATGTGGCAAACCGGTGAGCATGTGGCTCTATTAGTATAGGAGATACCTGAAAACATATCACACTTTTCATCATAGTGCTTTTACCAATGCATAAAATGCATGGAGAAGTCATTTCGAATGACTGGTCCTCAGTGTTGTGAGAACGATGACTGGTTAAAATTTTTGGTGGTTTCTTGTTCAGTCCATAGGCCTACATCATGTGGCAAACCGGTGAGCATGTGGCTCTATTAGTATAGGAGATACCTGAAAACATATCACACTTTTCATCATAGTGCTTTTACCAATGCATAAAATGCATGGAGAAGTCATTTCGAATGACTGGTCCTCAGTGTTGTGAGAACGATGACTGGTTAAAATTTTTGGTGGTTTCTTGTTCAGTCCATAGGCCTACATCATGTGGCAAACCGGTGAGCATGTGGCTCTATTAGTATAGGAGATACCTGAAAACATATCACACTTTTCATCATAGTGCTTTTACCAATGCATAAAATGCATGGAGAAGTCATTTCGAATGACTGGTCCTCAGTGTTGTGAGAACGATGACTGGTTAAAATTTTTGGTGGTTTCTTGTTCAGTCCATAGGCCTACATCATGTGGCAAACCGGTGAGCATGTGGCTCTATTAGTATAGGAGATACCTGAAAACATATCACACTTTTCATCATAGTGCTTTTACCAATGCATAAAATGCATGGAGAAGTCATTTCGAATGACTGGTCCTCAGTGTTGTGAGAACGATGACTGGTTAAAATTTTTGGTGGTTTCTTGTTCAGTCCATAGGCCTACATCATGTGGCAAACCGGTGAGCATGTGGCTCTATTAGTATAGGAGATACCTGAAAACATATCACACTTTTCATCATAGTGCTTTTACCAATGCATAAAATGCATGGAGAAGTCATTTCGAATGACTGGTCCTCAGTGTTGTGAGAACGATGACTGGTTAAAATTTTTGGTGGTTTCTTGTTCAGTCCATAGGCCTACATCATGTGGCAAACCGGTGAGCATGTGGCTCTATTAGTATAGGAGATACCTGAAAACATATCACACTTTTCATCATAGTGCTTTTACCAATGCATAAAATGCATGGAGAAGTCATTTCGAATGACTGGTCCTCAGTGTTGTGAGAACGATGACTGGTTAAAATTTTTGTGGTTTCTTGTTCAGTCCATAGGCCTACATCATGTGGCAAACCGGTGAGCATGTGGCTCTATTAGTATAGGAGATACCTGAAAACATATCACACTTTTCATCATAGTGCTTTTACCAATGCATAAAATGCATGGAGAAGTCATTTCGAATGACTGGTCCTCAGTGTTGTGAGAACGATGACTGGTTAAAATTTTTGGTGGTTTCTTGTTCAGTCCATAGGCCTACATCATGTGGCAAACCGGTGAGCATGTGGCTCTATTAGTATAGGAGATACCTCCTGAAAACATATCACACTTTTCATCATAGTGCTTTTACCAATGCATAAAATGCATGGAGAAGTCATTTCGAATGACTGGTCCTCAGTGTTGTGAGAACGATGACTGGTTAAAATTTTTGGTGGTTTCTTGTTCAGTCCATAGGCCTACATCATGTGGCAAACCGGTGAGCATGTGGCTCTATTAGTATAGGAGATACCTGAAAACATATCACACTTTTCATCATAGTGCTTTTACCAATGCATAAAATGCATGGAGAAGTCATTTCGAATGACTGGTCCTCAGTGTTGTGAGAACGATGACTGGTTAAAATTTTTGGTGGTTTCTTGTTCAGTCCATAGGCCTACATCATGTGGCAAACCGGTGAGCATGTGGCTCTATTAGTATAGGAGATACCTGAAAACATATCACACTTTTCATCATAGTGCTTTTACCAATGCATAAAATGCATGGAGAAGTCATTTCGAATGACTGGTCCTCAGTGTTGTGAGAACGATGACTGGTTAAAATTTTTGGTGGTTTCTTGTTCAGTCCATAGGCCTACATCATGTGGCAAACCGGTGAGCATGTGGCTCTATTAGTATAGGAGATACCTGAAAACATATCACACTTTTCATCATAGTGCTTTTACCAATGCATAAAATGCATGGAGAAGTCATTTCGAATGACTGGTCCTCAGTGTTGTGAGAACGATGACTGGTTAAAATTTTTGGTGGTTTCTTGTTCAGTCCATAGGCCTACATCATGTGGCAAACCGGTGAGCATGTGGCTCTATTAGTATAGGAGATACCTGAAAACATATCACACTTTTCATCATAGTGCTTTTACCAATGCATAAAATGCATGGAGAAGTCATTTCGAATGACTGGTCCTCAGTGTTGTGAGAACGATGACTGGTTAAAATTTTTGGTGGTTTCTTGTTCAGTCCATAGGCCTACATCATGTGGCAAACCGGTGAGCATGTGGCTCTATTAGTATAGGAGATACCTGAAAACATATCACACTTTTCATCATAGTGCTTTTACCAATGCATAAAATGCATGGAGAAGTCATTTCGAATGACTGGTCCTCAGTGTTGTGAGAACGATGACTGGTTAAAATTTTTGGTGGTTTCTTGTTCAGTCCATAGGCCTACATCATGTGGCAAACCGGTGAGCATGTGGCTCTATTAGTATAGGAGATACCTGAAAACATATCACACTTTTCATCATAGTGCTTTTACCAATGCATAAAATGCATGGAGAAGTCATTTCGAATGACTGGTCCTCAGTGTTGTGAGAACGATGACTGGTTAAAATTTTTGGTGGTTTCTTGTTCAGTCCATAGGCCTACATCATGTGGCAAACCGGTGAGCATGTGGCTCTATTAGTATAGGAGATACCTGAAAACATATCACACTTTTCATCATAGTGCTTTTACCAATGCATAAAATGCATGGAGAAGTCATTTCGAATGACTGGTCCTCAGTGTTGTGAGAACGATGACTGGTTAAAATTTTTGGTGGTTTCTTGTTCAGTCCATAGGCCTACATCATGTGGCAAACCGGTGAGCATGTGGCTCTATTAGTATAGGAGATACCTGAAAACATATCACACTTTTCATCATAGTGCTTTTACCAATGCATAAAATGCATGGAGAAGTCATTTCGAATGACTGGTCCTCAGTGTTGTGAGAACGATGACTGGTTAAAATTTTTGGTGGTTTCTTGTTCAGTCCATAGGCCTACATCATGTGGCAAACCGGTGAGCATGTGGCTCTATTAGTATAGGAGATACCTGAAAACATATCACACTTTTCATCATAGTGCTTTTACCAATGCATAAAATGCATGGAGAAGTCATTTCGAATGACTGGTCCTCAGTGTTGTGAGAACGATGATGACTGGTAAAATTTTGGTGGTTTCTTGTTCAGTCCATAGGCCCTCATCATGGTGGCAAACCGGTGAGCATGTGGCTCTATTAGTATAGGAGATACCTGAAAACATATCACACTTTTCATCATAGTGCTTTTACCAATGCATAAAATGCATGGAGAAGTCATTCGAATGACTGTCCTCAGTGTTGTGAGAACGATGACTGGTTAAAATTTTTGGTGGTTTCTTGTTCAGTCCATAGGCCTACATCATGTGGCAAACCGGTGAGCATGTGGCTCTATTAGTATAGGAGATACCTGAAAACATATCACCCTTTTCATCATAGTGCTTTTACCAATGCATAAAATGCATGGAGAAGTCATTTCGAATGACTGGTCCTCAGTGTTGTGAGAACGATGACTGGTTAAAATTTTTGGTGGTTTCTTGTTGGGTCCATAGGCCTACATCATGTGGCAAACCGGTGAGCATGTGGCTCTATTAGTATAGGAGATACCTGAAAACATATCACACTTTTCATCATAGTGCTTTTACCAATGCATAAAATGCATGGAGAAGTCATTTCGAATGACTGGTCCTCAGTGTTGTGAGAACGATGACTGGTTAAAATTTTTGGTGGTTTCTTGTTCAGTCCATAGGCCTACATCATGTGGCAAACCGGTGAGCATGTGGCTCTATTAGTATAGGAGATACCTGAAAACATATCACACTTTTCATCATAGTGCTTTTACCAATGCATAAAATGCATGGAGAAGTCATTTCGAATGACTGGTCCTCAGTGTTGTGAGAACGATGACTGGTTAAAATTTTGGTGGTTTCTTGTTCAGTCCATAGGCCTACATCATGTGGCAAACCGGTGAGCATGTGGCTCTATTAGTGTAGGAGATACCTGAAAACATATCACACTTTTTCATCATAGTGCTTTTACCAATGCATAAAATGCATGGAGAAGTCATTTCGAATGACTGGTCCTCAGTGTTGTGAGAACGATGACTGGTTAAAATTTTTGGTGGTTTCTTGTTCAGTCCATAGGCCTACATCATGTGGCAAACCGGTGAGCATGTGGCTCTATTAGTATAGGAGATACCTGAAAACATATCACCCTTTTCATCATAGTGCTTTTACCAATGCATAAAATGCATGGAGAAGTCATTTTGAATGACTGGTCCTCAGTGTTGTGAGAACGATGACTGGTTAAAATTTTTGGTGGTTTCTTGTTCAGTCCATAGGCCTACATCATGTGGCAAACCGGTGAGCATGTGGCTCTATTAGTATAGGAGATACCTGAAAACATATCACCCTTTTCATCATAGTGCTTTTACCAATGCATAAAATGCATGAGAAGTCATTTCGAATGACTGGTCCTCAGTGTTGTGAGAACGATGACTGGTTAAAATTTTTGGTGGTTTCTTGTTCAGTCCATAGGCCTACATCATGTGGCAAACCGGTGAGCATGTGGCTCTATTAGTATAGGAGATACCTGAAAACATATCACACTTTTCATCATAGTGCTTTTACCAATGCATAAAATGCATGGAGAAGTCATTTCGAATGACTGGTCCTCAGTGTTGTGAGAACGATGACTGGTTAAAATTTTTGGTGGTTTCTTGTTCAGTCCATAGGCCTACATCATGTGGCAAACCGGTGAGCATGTGGCTCTATTAGTATAGGAGATACCTGAAAACATATCACACTTTTCATCATAGTGCTTTTACCAATGCATAAAATGCATGGAGAAGTCATTCGAATGACTGGTCCTCAGTGTTGTGAGAACGATGACTGGTTAAAATTTTTGGTGGTTTCTTGTTCAGTCCATAGGCCTACATCATGTGGCAAACCGGTGAGCATGTGGCTCTATTAGTATAGGAGATACCTGAAAACATATCACACTTTTCATCATAGTGCTTTTACCAATGCATAAAATGCATGGAGAAGTCATTTCGAATGACTGGTCCTCAGTGTTGTGAGAACGATGACTGGTTAAAATTTTTGGTGGTTTCTTGTTCAGTCCATAGGCCTACATCATGTGGCAAACCGTGTGAGCATGTGGCTCTATTAGTATAGGAGATACCTGAAAACATATCACACTTTTCATCATAGTGCTTTTACCAATGCATAAAATGCATGGAGAAGTCATTTCGAATGACTGGTCCTCAGTGTTGTGAGAACGATGACTGGTTAAAATTTTTGGTGGTTTCTTGTTCAGTCCATAGGCCTACATCATGTGGCAAACCGGTGAGCATGTGGCTCTATTAGTATAGGAGATACCTGAAAACATATCACCCTTTTCATCATAGTGCTTTTACCAATGCATAAAATGCATGGAGAAGTCATATCGAATGACTGGTCCTCAGTGTTGTGAGAACGATGACTGGTTAAAATTTTTGGTGGTTTCTTGTTCAGTCCATAGGCCTACATCATGTGGCAAACCGGTGAGCATGTGGCTCTATTAGTATAGGAGATACCTGAAAACATATCACCCTTTTCATCATAGTGCTTTTACCAATGCATAAAATGCATGGAGAAGTCATTTCGAATGACTGGTCCTCAGTGTTGTGAGAACGATGACTGGTTAAAATTTTTGGTGGTTTCTTGTTCAGTCCATAGGCCTACATCATGTGGCAAACCGGTGAGCATGTGGCTCTATTAGTATAGGAGATACCTGAAAACATATCACACTTTTCATCATAGTGCTTTTACCAATGCATAAAATGCATGGAGAAGTCATTTCGAATGACTGGTCCTCAGTATTGTGAGAACGATGACTGGTTAAAATTTTGGTGGTTTCTTGTTCAGTCCATAGGCCTACATCATGTGGCAAACCGGTGAGCATGTGGCTCTATTAGTATAGGAGATACCTGAAAACATATCACACTTTTCATCATAGTGCTTTTACCAATGCATAAAATGCATGGAGAAGTCATTTCGAATGACTGGTCCTCAGTGTTGTGAGAACGATGACTGGTTAAAATTTTTGGTGGTTTCTTGTTCAGTCCATAGGCCTACATCATGTGGCAAACCGGTGAGCATGTGGCTCTATTAGTATAGGAGATACCTGAAAACATATCACACTTTTCATCATAGTGCTTTTACCAATGCATAAAATGCATGGAGAAGTCATTTCGAATGACTGGTCCTCAGTGTTGTGAGAACGATGACTGGTTAAAATTTTGGTGGTTTCTTGTTCAGTCCATAGGCCTACATCATGTGGCAAACCGGTGAGCATGTGGCTCTATTAGTATAGGAGATACCTGAAAACATATCACACTTTTCATCATAGTGCTTTTACCAATGCATAAAATGCATGGAGAAGTCATTTCGAATGACTGGTCCTCAGTGTTGTGAGAACGATGACTGGTTAAAATTTTTGGTGGTTTCTTGTTCAGTCCATAGGCCTACATCATGTGGCAAACCGGTGAGCATGTGGCTCTATTAGTATAGGAGATACCTGAAAACATATCACACTTTTCATCATAGTGCTTTTACCAATGCATAAAATGCATGGAGAAGTCATTTCGAATGACTGGTCCTCAGTGTTGTGAGAACGATGACTGGTTAAAATTTTTGGTGGTTTCTTGTTCAGTCCATAGGCCTACATCATGTGGCAAACCGGTGAGCATGTGGCTCTATTAGTATAGGAGATACCTGAAAACATATCACACTTTTCATCATAGTGCTTTTACCAATGCATAAAATGCATGGAGAAGTCATTTCGAATGACTGGTCCTCAGTGTTGTGAGAACGATGACTGGTTAAAATTTTGGTGGTTTCTTGTTCAGTCCATAGGCCTACATCATGTGGCAAACCGGTGAGCATGTGGCTCTATTAGTATAGGAGATACCTGAAAACATATCACACTTTTCATCATAGTGCTTTTACCAATGCATAAAATGCATGGAGAAGTCATTTCGAATGACTGGTCCTCAGTGTTGTGAGAACGATGACTGGTTAAAATTTTTGGTGGTTTCTTGTTCAGTCCATAGGCCTACATCATGTGGCAAACCGGTGAGCATGTGGCTCTATTAGTATAGGAGATACCTGAAAACATATCACACTTTTCATCATAGTGCTTTTACCAATGCATAAAATGCATGGAGAAGTCATTTCGAATGACTGGTCCTCAGTGTTGTGAGAACGATGACTGGTTAAAATTTTTGGTGGTTTCTTGTTCAGTCCATAGGCCTACATCATGTGGCAAACCGTGAGCATGTGGCTCTATTAGTATAGGAGATACCTGAAAACATATCACACTTTTCATCATAGTGCTTTTACCAATGCATAAAATGCATGGAGAAGTCATTTCGAATGACTGGTCCTCAGTGTTGTGAGAACGATGACTGGTTAAAATTTTTGGTGGTTTCTTGTTCAGTCCATAGGCCTACATCATGTGGCAAACCGGTGAGCATGTGGCTCTATTAGTATAGGAGATACCTGAAAACATATCACACTTTTCATCATAGTGCTTTTACCAATGCATAAAATGCATGGAGAAGTCATTTCGAATGACTGGTCCTCAGTATTGTGAGAACGATGACTGGTTAAAATTTTTGGTGGTTTCTTGTTCAGTCCATAGGCCTACATCATGTGGCAAACCGGTGAGCATGTGGCTCTATTAGTATAGGAGATACCTGAATACATATCACACTTTTCATCATAGTGCTTTTACCAATGCATAAAATGCATGGAGAAGTCATTTCGAATGACTGGTCCTCAGTGTTGTGAGAACGATGACTGGTTAAAATTTTTGGTGGTTTCTTGTTCAGTCCATAGGCCTACATCATGTGGCAAACCGGTGAGCATGTGGCTCTATTAGTGTAGGAGATACCTGAAAACATATCACACTTTTCATCATAGTGCTTTTACCAATGCATAAAATGCATGGAGAAGTCATTTCGAATGACTGGTCCTCAGTGTTGTGAGAACGATGACTGGTTAAAATTTTTGGTGGTTTCTTGTTCAGTCCATAGGCCTACATCATGTGGCAAACCGGTGAGCATGTGGCTCTATTAGTATAGGAGATACCTGAAAACATATCACACTTTTCATCATAGTGCTTTTACCAATGCATAAAATGCATGGAGAAGTCATTTCGAATGACTGGTCCTCAGTGTTGTGAGAACGATGACTGGTTAAAATTTTTGGTGGTTTCTTGTTCAGTCCATAGGCCTACATCATGTGGCAAACCCGTGAGCATGTGGCTCTATTAGTATAGGAGATACCTGAAAACATATCACACTTTTCATCATAGTGCTTTTACCAATGCATAAAATGCATGGAGAAGTCATTTCGAATGACTGGTCCTCAGTGTTGTGAGAACGATGACTGGTTAAAATTTTTGGTGGTTTCTTGTTCAGTCCATAGGCCTACATCATGTGGCAAACCGGTGAGCATGTGGCTCTATTAGTATAGGAGATACCTGAAAACATATCACACTTTTCATCATAGTGCTTTTACCAATGCATAAAATGCATGGAGAAGTCATTTCGAATGACTGGTCCTCAGTATTGTGAGAACGATGACTGGTTAAAATTTTTGGTGGTTTCTTGTTCAGTCCATAGGCCTACATCATGTGGCAAACCGGTGAGCATGTGGCTCTATTAGTATAGGAGATACCTGAATACATATCACACTTTTCATCATAGTGCTTTTACCAATGCATAAAATGCATGGAGAAGTCATTTCGAATGACTGGTCCTCAGTGTTGTGAGAACGATGACTGGTTAAAATTTTTGGTGGTTTCTTGTTCAGTCCATAGGCCTACATCATGTGGCAAACCCGGTGAGCATGTGGCTCTATTAGTATAGGAGATACCTGAAAACATATCACACTTTTCATCATAGTGCTTTTACCAATGCATAAAATGCATGGAGAAGTCATTTCGAATGACTGGTCCTCAGTGTTGTGAGAACGATGACTGGTTAAAATTTTTGGTGGTTTCTTGTTCAGTCCATAGGCCTACATCATGTGGCAAACCGGTGAGCATGTGGCTCTATTAGTATAGGAGATACCTGAAAACATATCACACTTTTCATCATAGTGCTTTTACCAATGCATAAAATGCATGGAGAAGTCATTTCGAATGACTGGTCCTCAGTATTGTGAGAACGATGACTGGTTAAAATTTTTGGTGGTTTCTTGTTCAGTCCATAGGCCTACATCATGTGGCAAACCGGTGAGCATGTGGCTCTATTAGTATAGGAGATACCTGAAAACATATCACACTTTTCATCATAGTGCTTTTACCAATGCATAAAATGTATGGAGAAGTCATTTCGAATGACTGGTCCTCAGTGTTGTGAGAACGATGACTGGTTAAAATTTTTGGTGGTTTCTTGTTCAGTCCATAGGCCTACATCATGTGGCAAACCGGTGAGCATGTGGCTCTATTAGTATAGGAGATACCTGAAAACATATCACACTTTTCATCATAGTGCTTTTACCAATGCATAAAATGCATGGAGAAGTCATTTCGAATGACTGGTCCTCAGTGTTGTGAGAACGATGACTGGTTAAAATTTTTGGTGGTTTCTTGTTCAGTCCATAGGCCTACATCATGTGGCAAACCCGGTGAGCATGTGGCTCTATTAGTATAGGAGATACCTGAAAACATATCACACTTTTCATCATAGTGCTTTTACCAATGCATAAAATGCATGGAGAAGTCATTTCGAATGACTGGTCCTCAGTGTTGTGAGAACGATGACTGGTTAAAATTTTTGGTGGTTTCTTGTTCAGTCCATAGGCCTACATCATGTGGCAAACCGGTGAGCATGTGGCTCTATTAGTATAGGAGATACCTGAAAACATATCACACTTTTCATCATAGTGCTTTTACCAATGCATAAAATGCATGGAGAAGTCATTTCGAATGACTGGTCCTCAGTATTGTGAGAACGATGACTGGTTAAAATTTTTGGTGGTTTCTTGTTCACGTCCATAGGCCTACATCATGTGGCAAACCGGTGAGCATGTGGCTCTATTAGTATAGGAGATACCTGAAAACATATCACACTTTTCATCATAGTGCTTTTACCAATGCATAAAATGCATGGAGAAGTCATTTCGAATGACTGGTCCTCAGTGTTGTGAGAACGATGACTGGTTAAAATTTTTGGTGGTTTCTTGTTCAGTCCATAGGCCTACATCATGTGGCAAACCGGTGAGCATGTGGCTCTATTAGTATAGGAGATACCTGAAAACATATCACACTTTTCATCATAGTGCTTTTACCAATGCATAAAATGCATGGAGAAGTCATTTCGAAATGACTGGTCCTCAGTGTTGTGAGAACGATGACTGGTTAAAATTTTTGGTGGTTTCTTGTTCAGTCCATAGGCCTACATCATGTGGCAAACCGGTGAGCATGTGGCTCTATTAGTATAGGAGATACCTGAAAACATATCACACTTTTCATCATAGTGCTTTTACCAATGCATAAAATGCATGGAGAAGTCATTTCGAATGACTGGTCCTCAGTGTTGTGAGAACGATGACTGGTTAAAATTTTTGGTGGTTTCTTGTTCAGTCCATAGGCCTACATCATGTGGCAAACCGGTGAGCATGTGGCTCTATTAGTATAGGAGATACCTGAAAACATATCACACTTTTCATCATAGTGCTTTTACCAATGCATAAAATGCATGGAGAAGTCATTTCGAATGACTGGTCCTCAGTGTTGTGAGAACGATGACTGGTTAAAATTTTTGGTGGTTTCTTGTTCAGTCCATAGGCCTACATCATGTGGCAAACCGGTGAGCATGTGGCTCTATTAGTATAGGAGATACCTGAAAACATATCACACTTTTCATCATAGTGCTTTTACCAATGCACTAAAATGCATGGAGAAGTCATTTCGAATGACTGGTCCTCAGTGTTGTGAGAACGATGACTGGTTAAAATTTTTGGTGGTTTCTTGTTCAGTCCATAGGCCTACATCATGTGGCAAACCGGTGAGCATGTGGCTCTATTAGTATAGGAGATACCTGAAAAACATATCACACTTTTCATCATAGTGCTTTTACCAATGCATAAAATGCATGGAGAAGTCATTTCGAATGACTGGTCCTCAGTGTTGTGAGAACGATGACTGGTTAAAATTTTTGGTGGTTTCTTGTTCAGTCCATAGGCCTACATCATGTGGCAAACCGGTGAGCATGTGGCTCTATTAGTATAGGAGATACCTGAAAACATATCACACTTTTCATCATAGTGCTTTTACCAATGCATAAAATGCATGGAGAAGTCATTTCGAATGACTGGTCCTCAGTGTTGTGAGAACGATGACTGGTTAAAATTTTTGGTGGTTTCTTGTTCAGTCCATAGGCCTACATCATGTGGCAAACCGGTGAGCATGTGGCTCTATTAGTATAGGAGATACCTGAAAACATATCACACTTTTCATCATAGTGCTTTTACCAATGCATAAAATGCATGGAGAAGTCATTTCGAATGACTGGTCCTCAGTGTTGTGAGAACGATGACTGGTTAAAATTTTTGGTGGTTTCTTGTTCAGTCCATAGGCCTACATCATGTGGCAAACCGGTGAGCATGTGGCTCTATTAGTATAGGAGATACCTGAAAACATATCACACTTTTCATCATAGTGCTTTTACCAATGCATAAAATGCATGGAGAAGTCATTTCGAATGACTGGTCCTCAGTGTTGTGAGAACGATGACTGGTTAAAATTTTTGGTGGTTTCTTGTTCAGTCCATAGGCCTACATCATGTGGCAAACCGGTGAGCATGTGGCTCTATTAGTATAGGAGATACCTGAAAACATATCACACTTTTCATCATAGTGCTTTTACCAATGCATAAAATGCATGGAGAAGTCATTTCGAATGACTGGTCCTCAGTGTTGTGAGAACGATGACTGGTTAAAATTTTTGGTGGTTTCTTGTTCAGTCCATAGGCCTACATCATGTGGCAAACCGGTGAGCATGTGGCTCTATTAGTATAGGAGATACCTGAAAACATATCACACTTTTCATCATAGTGCTTTTACCAATGCATAAAATGCATGGAGAAGTCATTTCGAATGACTGGTCCTCAGTGTTGTGAGAACGATGACTGGTTAAAATTTTTGGTGGTTTCTTGTTCAGTCCATAGGCCTACATCATGTGGCAAACCGGTGAGCATGTGGCTCTATTAGTATAGGAGATACCTGAAAACATATCACACTTTTCATCATAGTGCTTTTACCAATGCATAAAATGCATGGAGAAGTCATTTCGAATGACTGGTCCTCAGTGTTGTGAGAACGATGACTGGTTAAAATTTTTGGTGGTTTCTTGTTCAGTCCATAGGCCTACATCATGTGGCAAACCGGTGAGCATGTGGCTCTATTAGTATAGGAGATACCTGAAAACATATCACACTTTTCATCATAGTGCTTTTACCAATGCATAAAATGCATGGAGAAGTCATTTCGAATGACTGGTCCTCAGTGTTGTGAGAACGATGACTGGTTAAAATTTTTGGTGGTTTCTTGTTCAGTCCATAGGCCTACATCATGTGGCAAACCGGTGAGCATGTGGCTCTATTAGTATAGGAGATACCTGAAAACATATCACACTTTTCATCATAGTGCTTTTACCAATGCATAAAATGCATGGAGAAGTCATTTCGAATGACTGGTCCTCAGTGTTGTGAGAACGATGACTGGTTAAAATTTTTGGTGGTTTCTTGTTCAGTCCATAGGCCTACATCATGTGGCAAACCGGTGAGCATGTGGCTCTATTAGTATAGGAGATACCTGAAAACATATCACACTTTTCATCATAGTGCTTTTACCAATGCATAAAATGCATGGAGAAGTCATTTCGAATGACTGGTCCTCAGTGTTGTGAGAACGATGACTGGTTAAAATTTTTGGTGGTTTCTTGTTCAGTCCATAGGCCTACATCATGTGGCAAACCGGTGAGCATGTGGCTCTATTAGTATAGGAGATACCTGAAAACATATCACACTTTTCATCATAGTGCTTTTACCAATGCATAAAATGCATGGAGAAGTCATTTCGAATGACTGGTCCTCAGTGTTGTGAGAACGATGACTGGTTAAAATTTTTGGTGGTTTCTTGTTCAGTCCATAGGCCTACATCATGTGGCAAACCGGTGAGCATGTGGCTCTATTAGTATAGGAGATACCTGAAAACATATCACCCTTTTCATCATAGTGCTTTTACCAATGCATAAAATGCATGGAGAAGTCATTTCGAATGACTGGTCCTCAGTGTTGTGAGAACGATGACTGGTTAAAATTTTTGGTGGTTTCTTGTTCAGTCCATAGGCCTACATCATGTGGCAAACCGGTGAGCATGTGGCTCTATTAGTATAGGAGATACCTGAAAACATATCACACTTTTCATCATAGTGCTTTTACCAATGCATAAAATGCATGGAGAAGTCATTTCGAATGACTGGTCCTCAGTGTTGTGAGAACGATGACTGGTTAAAATTTTTGGTGGTTTCTTGTTCAGTCCATAGGCCTACATCATGTGGCAAACCGGTGAGCATGTGGCTCTATTAGTATAGGAGATACCTGAAAACATATCACACTTTTCATCATAGTGCTTTTACCAATGCATAAAATGCATGGAGAAGTCATTTCGAATGACTGGTCCTCAGTGTTGTGAGAACGATGACTGGTTAAAATTTTTGGTGGTTTCTTGTTCAGTCCATAGGCCTACATCATGTGGCAAACCGGTGAGCATGTGGCTCTATTAGTGTAGTAGATACCTGAAAACATATCACACTTTTCATCATAGTGCTTTTACCAATGCATAAAATGCATGGAGAAGTCATTTCGAATGACTGGTCCTCAGTGTTGTGAGAACGATGACTGGTTAAAATTTTTGGTGGTTTCTTGTTCAGTCCATAGGCCTACATCATGTGGCAAACCGGTGAGCATGTGGCTCTATTAGTATAGGAGATACCTGAAAACATATCACCCTTTTCATCATAGTGCTTTTACCAATGCATAAAATGCATGGAGAAGTCATTTTGAATGACTGGTCCTCAGTGTTGTGAGAACGATGACTGGTTAAAATTTTTGGTGGTTTCTTGTTCAGTCCATAGGCCTACATCATGTGGCAAACCGGTGAGCATGTGGCTCTATTAGTATAGGAGATACCTGAAAACATATCACCCTTTTCATCATAGTGCTTTTACCAATGCATAAAATGCATGGAGAAGTCATTTCGAATGACTGGTCCTCAGTGTTGTGAGAACGATGACTGGTTAAAATTTTTGGTGGTTTCTTGTTCAGTCCATAGGCCTACATCATGTGGCAAACCGGTGAGCATGTGGCTCTATTAGTATAGGAGATACCTGAAAACATATCACACTTTTCATCATAGTGCTTTTACCAATGCATAAAATGCATGGAGAAGTCATTTCGAATGACTGGTCCTCAGTGTTGTGAGAACGATGACTGGTTAAAATTTTTGGTGGTTTCTTGTTCAGTCCATAGGCCTACATCATGTGGCAAACCGGTGAGCATGTGGCTCTATTAGTATAGGAGATACCTGAAAACATATCACACTTTTCATCATAGTGCTTTTACCAATGCATAAAATGCATGGAGAAGTCATTTCGAATGACTGGTCCTCAGTGTTGTGAGAACGATGACTGGTTAAAATTTTTGGTGGTTTCTTGTTCAGTCCATAGGCCTACATCATGTGGCAAACCGGTGAGCATGTGGCTCTATTAGTATAGGAGATACCTGAAAACATATCACACTTTTCATCATAGTGCTTTTACCAATGCATAAAATGCATGGAGAAGTCATTTCGAATGACTGGTCCTCAGTGTTGTGAGAACGATGACTGGTTAAAATTTTTGGTGGTTTCTTGTTCAGTCCATAGGCCTACATCATGTGGCAAACCGGTGAGCATGTGGCTCTATTAGTATAGGAGATACCTGAAAACATATCACACTTTTCATCATAGTGCTTTTACCAATGCATAAAATGCATGGAGAAGTCATTTCGAATGACTGGTCCTCAGTGTTGTGAGAACGATGACTGGTTAAAATTTTTGGTGGTTTCTTGTTCAGTCCATAGGCCTACATCATGTGGCAAACCGGTGAGCATGTGGCTCTATTAGTATAGGAGATACCTGAAAACATATCACCCTTTTCATCATAGTGCTTTTACCAATGCATAAAATGCATGGAGAAGTCATATCGAATGACTGGTCCTCAGTGTTGTGAGAACGATGACTGGTTAAAATTTTGGTGGTTTCTTGTTCAGTCCATAGGCCTACATCATGTGGCAAACCGGTGAGCATGTGGCTCTATTAGTATAGGAGATACCTGAAAACATATCACCCTTTTCATCATAGTGCTTTTACCAATGCATAAAATGCATGGAGAAGTCATTTCGAATGACTGGTCCTCAGTGTTGTGAGAACGATGACTGGTTAAAATTTTTGGTGGTTTCTTGTTCAGTCCATAGGCCTACATCATGTGGCAAACCGGTGAGCATGTGGCTCTATTAGTATAGGAGATACCTGAAAACATATCACACTTTTCATCATAGTGCTTTTACCAATGCATAAAATGCATGGAGAAGTCATTTCGAATGACTGGTCCTCAGTGTTGTGAGAACGATGACTGGTTAAAATTTTTGGTGGTTTCTTGTTCAGTCCATAGGCCTACATCATGTGGCAAACCGGTGAGCATGTGGCTCTATTAGTATAGGAGATACCTGAAAACATATCACACTTTTCATCATAGTGCTTTTACCAATGCATAAAATGCATGGAGAAGTCATTTCGAATGACTGGTCCTCAGTGTTGTGAGAACGATGACTGGTTAAAATTTTTGGTGGTTTCTTGTTCAGTCCATAGGCCTACATCATGTGGCAAACCGGTGAGCATGTGGCTCTATTAGTATAGGAGATACCTGAAAACATATCACACTTTTCATCATAGTGCTTTTACCAATGCATAAAATGCATGGAGAAGTCATTTCGAATGACTGGTCCTCAGTGTTGTGAGAACGATGACTGGTTAAAATTTTTGGTGGTTTCTTGTTCAGTCCATAGGCCTACATCATGTGGCAAACCGGTGAGCATGTGGCTCTATTAGTATAGGAGATACCTGAAAACATATCACCCTTTTCATCATAGTGCTTTTACCAATGCATAAAATGCATGGAGAAGTCATTTCGAATGACTGGTCCTCAGTGTTGTGAGAACGATGACTGGTTAAAATTTTTGGTGGTTTCTTGTTCAGTCCATAGGCCTACATCATGTGGCAAACCGGTGAGCATGTGGCTCTATTAGTATAGGAGATACCTGAAAACATATCACACTTTTCATCATAGTGCTTTTACCAATGCATAAAATGCATGGAGAAGTCATTTCGAATGACTGGTCCTCAGTGTTGTGAGAACGATGACTGGTTAAAATTTTTGGTGGTTTCTTGTTCAGTCCATAGGCCTACATCATGTGGCAAACCGGTGAGCATGTGGCTCTATTAGTATAGGAGATACCTGAAAACATATCACACTTTTCATCATAGTGCTTTTACCAATGCATAAAATGCATGGAGAAGTCATTTCGAATGACTGGTCCTCAGTGTTGTGAGAACGATGACTGGTTAAAATTTTTGGTGGTTTCTTGTTCAGTCCATAGGCCTACATCATGTGGCAAACCGGTGAGCATGTGGCTCTATTAGTGTAGGAGATACCTGAAAACATATCACACTTTTCATCATAGTGCTTTTACCAATGCATAAAATGCATGGAGAAGTCATTTCGAATGACTGGTCCTCAGTGTTGTGAGAACGATGACTGGTTAAAATTTTTGGTGGTTTCTTGTTCAGTCCATAGGCCTACATCATGTGGCAAACCGGTGAGCATGTGGCTCTATTAGTATAGGAGATACCTGAAAACATATCACACTTTTCATCATAGTGCTTTTACCAATGCATAAAATGCATGGAGAAGTCATTTCGAATGACTGGTCCTCAGTGTTGTGAGAACGATGACTGGTTAAAATTTTTGGTGGTTTCTTGTTCAGTCCATAGGCCTACATCATGTGGCAAACCCGTGAGCATGTGGCTCTATTAGTATAGGAGATACCTGAAAACATATCACACTTTTCATCATAGTGCTTTTACCAATGCATAAAATGCATGGAGAAGTCATTTCGAATGACTGGTCCTCAGTGTTGTGAGAACGATGACTGGTTAAAATTTTTGGTGGTTTCTTGTTCAGTCCATAGGCCTACATCATGTGGCAAACCGGTGAGCATGTGGCTCTATTAGTATAGGAGATACCTGAAAACATATCACACTTTTCATCATAGTGCTTTTACCAATGCATAAAATGCATGGAGAAGTCATTTCGAATGACTGGTCCTCAGTATTGTGAGAACGATGACTGGTTAAAATTTTTGGTGGTTTCTTGTTCAGTCCATAGGCCTACATCATGTGGCAAACCGGTGAGCATGTGGCTCTATTAGTATAGGAGATACCTGAAAACATATCACACTTTTCATCATAGTGCTTTTACCAATGCATAAAATGCATGGAGAAGTCATTTCGAATGACTGGTCCTCAGTGTTGTGAGAACGATGACTGGTTAAAATTTTTGGTGGTTTCTTGTTCAGTCCATAGGCCTACATCATGTGGCAAACCCGTGAGCATGTGGCTCTATTAGTATAGGAGATACCTGAAAACATATCACACTTTTCATCATAGTGCTTTTACCAATGCATAAAATGCATGGAGAAGTCATTTCGAATGACTGGTCCTCAGTGTTGTGAGAACGATGACTGGTTAAAATTTTTGGTGGTTTCTTGTTCAGTCCATAGGCCTACATCATGTGGCAAACCGGTGAGCATGTGGCTCTATTAGTATAGGAGATACCTGAAAACATATCACACTTTTCATCATAGTGCTTTTACCAATGCATAAAATGCATGGAGAAGTCATTTCGAATGACTGGTCCTCAGTATTGTGAGAACGATGACTGGTTAAAATTTTTGGTGGTTTCTTGTTCAGTCCATAGGCCTACATCATGTGGCAAACCGGTGAGCATGTGGCTCTATTAGTATAGGAGATACCTGAAAACATATCACACTTTTCATCATAGTGCTTTTACCAATGCATAAAATGCATGGAGAAGTCATTTCGAATGACTGGTCCTCAGTGTTGTGAGAACGATGACTGGTTAAAATTTTTGGTGGTTTCTTGTTCAGTCCATAGGCCTACATCATGTGGCAAACCGGTGAGCATGTGGCTCTATTAGTATAGGAGATACCTGAAAACATATCACACTTTTCATCATAGTGCTTTTACCAATGCATAAAATGCATGGAGAAGTCATTTCGAATGACTGGTCCTCAGTGTTGTGAGAACGATGACTGGTTAAAATTTTTGGTGGTTTCTTGTTCAGTCCATAGGCCTACATCATGTGGCAAACCCGTGAGCATGTGGCTCTATTAGTATAGGAGATACCTGAAAACATATCACACTTTTCATCATAGTGCTTTTACCAATGCATAAAATGCATGGAGAAGTCATTTCGAATGACTGGTCCTCAGTGTTGTGAGAACGATGACTGGTTAAAATTTTTGGTGGTTTCTTGTTCAGTCCATAGGCCTACATCATGTGGCAAACCGGTGAGCATGTGGCTTTATTAGTATAGGAGATACCTGAAAACATATCACACTTTTCATCATAGTGCTTTTACCAATGCATAAAATGCATGGAGAAGTCATTTCGAATGACTGGTCCTCAGTATTGTGAGAACGATGACTGGTTAAAATTTTTGGTGGTTTCTTGTTCACTCCATAGGCCTACATCATGTGGCAAACCGGTGAGCATGTGGCTCTATTAGTATAGGAGATACCTGAAAACATATCACACTTTTCATCATAGTGCTTTTACCAATGCATAAAATGCATGGAGAAGTCATTTCGAATGACTGGTCCTCAGTGTTGTGAGAACGATGACTGGTTAAAATTTTTGGTGGTTTCTTGTTCAGTCCATAGGCCTACATCATGTGGCAAACCGGTGAGCATGTGGCTCTATTAGTATAGGAGATACCTGAAAACATATCACACTTTTCATCATAGTGCTTTTACCAATGCATAAAATGCATGGAGAAGTCATTTCAAATGACTGGTCCTCAGTGTTGTGAGAACGATGACTGGTTAAAATTTTTGGTGGTTTCTTGTTCAGTCCATAGGCCTACATCATGTGGCAAACCGGTGAGCATGTGGCTCTATTAGTATAGGAGATACCTGAAAACATATCACACTTTTCATCATAGTGCTTTTACCAATGCATAAAATGCATGGAGAAGTCATTTCGAATGACTGGTCCTCAGTGTTGTGAGAACGATGACTGGTTAAAATTTTTGGTGGTTTCTTGTTTAGTCCATAGGCCTACATCATGTGGCAAACCGGTGAGCATGTGGCTCTATTAGTATAGGAGATACCTGAAAACATATCACACTTTTCATCATAGTGCTTTTACCAATGCATAAAATGCATGGAGAAGTCATTTCGAATGACTGGTCCTCAGTGTTGTGAGAACGATGACTGGTTAAAATTTTTGGTGGTTTCTTGTTCAGTCCATAGGCCTACATCATGTGGCAAACCGGTGAGCATGTGGCTCTATTAGTATAGGAGATACCTGAAAAACATATCACACTTTTCATCATAGTGCTTTTACCAATGCACAAAATGCATGGAGAAGTCATTTCGAATGACTGGTCCTCAGTGTTGTGAGAACGATGACTGGTTAAAATTTTTGGTGGTTTCTTGTTCAGTCCATAGGCCTACATCATGTGGCAAACCGGTGAGCATGTGGCTCTATTAGTATAGGAGATACCTAAAAACATATCACACTTTTCATCATAGTGCTTTTACCAATGCATAAAATGCATGGAGAAGTCATTTCGAATGACTGGTCCTCAGTGTTGTGAGAACGATGACTGGTTAAAATTTTTGGTGGTTTCTTGTTCAGTCCATAGGCCTACATCATGTGGCAAACCGGTGAGCATGTGGCTCTATTAGTATAGGAGATACCTGAAAACATATCACACTTTTCATCATAGTGCTTTTACCAATGCATAAAATGCATGGAGAAGTCATTTCGAATGACTGGTCCTCAGTGTTGTGAGAACGATGACTGGTTAAAATTTTTGGTGGTTTCTTGTTCAGTCCATAGGCCTACATCATGTGGCAAACCTGGTGAGCATGTGGCTCTATTAGTATAGGAGATACCTGAAAACATATCACACTTTTCATCATAGTGCTTTTACCAATGCATAAAATGCATGGAGAAGTCATTTCGAATGACTGGTCCTCAGTGTTGTGAGAACGATGACTGGTTAAAATTTTTGGTGGTTTCTTGTTCAGTCCATAGGCCTACATCATGTGGCAAACCCGTGAGCATGTGGCTCTATTAGTATAGGAGATACCTGAAAACATATCACACTTTTCATCATAGTGCTTTTACCAATGCATAAAATGCATGGAGAAGTCATTTCGAATGACTGGTCCTCAGTGTTGTGAGAACGATGACTGGTTAAAATTTTTGGTGGTTTCTTGTTCAGTCCATAGGCCTACATCATGTGGCAAACCGGTGAGCATGTGGCTCTATTAGTATAGGAGATACCTGAAAACATATCACACTTTTCATCATAGTGCTTTTACCAATGCATAAAATGCATGGAGAAGTCATTTCGAATGACTGGTCCTCAGTATTGTGAGAACGATGACTGGTTAAAATTTTTGGTGGTTTCTTGTTCAGTCCATAGGCCTACATCATGTGGCAAACCGGTGAGCATGTGGCTCTATTAGTATAGGAGATACCTGAAAACATATCACACTTTTCATCATAGTGCTTTTACCAATGCATAAAATGCATGGAGAAGTCATTTCGAATGACTGGTCCTCAGTGTTGTGAGAACGATGACTGGTTAAAATTTTTGGTGGTTTCTTGTTCAGTCCATAGGCCTACATCATGTGGCAAACCGGTGAGCATGTGGCTCTATTAGTATAGGAGATACCTGAAAACATATCACACTTTTCATCATAGTGCTTTTACCAATGCATAAAATGCATGGAGAAGTCATTTCGAATGACTGGTCCTCAGTGTTGTGAGAACGATGACTGGTTAAAATTTTTGGTGGTTTCTTGTTCAGTCCATAGGCCTACATCATGTGGCAAACCAGTGAGCATGTGGCTCTATTAGTATAGGAGATACCTGAAAACATATCACACTTTTCATCATAGTGCTTTTACCAATGCATAAAATGCATGGAGAAGTCATTTCGAATGACTGGTCCTCAGTGTTGTGAGAACGATGACTGGTTAAAATTTTTGGTGGTTTCTTGTTCAGTCCATAGGCCTACATCATGTGGCAAACCGGTGAGCATGTGGCTCTATTAGTATAGGAGATACCTGAAAACATATCACACTTTTCATCATAGTACTTTTACCAATGCATAAAATGCATGGAGAAGTCATTTCGAATGACTGGTCCTCAGTGTTGTGAGAACGATGACTGGTTAAAATTTTTGGTGGTTTCTTGTTCAGTCCATAGGCCTACATCATGTGGCAAACCGGTGAGCATGTGGCTCTATTAGTATAGGAGATACCTGAAAACATATCACACTTTTCATCATAGTGCTTTTACCAATGCATAAAATGCATGGAGAAGTCATTTCGAATGACTGGTCCTCAGTGTTGTGAGAACGATGACTGGTTAAAATTTTTGGTGGTTTCTTGTTCAGTCCATAGGCCTACATCATGTGGCAAACCGGTGAGCATGTGGCTCTATTAGTGTAGGAGATACCTGAAAACATATCACACTTTTCATCATAGTGCTTTTACCAATGCATAAAATGCATGGAGAAGTCATTTCGAATGACTGGTCCTCAGTGTTGTGAGAACGATGACTGGTTAAAATTTTTGGTGGTTTCTTGTTCAGTCCATAGGCCTACATCATGTGGCAAACCGGTGAGCATGTGGCTCTATTAGTTTAGGAGATACCTGAAAACATATCACACTTTTCATCATAGTGCTTTTACCAATGCATAAAATGCATGGAGAAGTCATTTCGAATGACTGGTCCTCAGTGTTGTGAGAACAATGACTGGTTAAAATTTTTGGTGGTTTCTTGTTCAGTCCATAGGCCTACATCATGTGGCAAACCGTGAGCATGTGGCTCTATTAGTATAGGAGATACCTGAAAACATATCACACTTTTCATCATAGTGCTTTTACCAATGCATAAAATGCATGGAGAAGTCATTTCGAATGACTGGTCCTCAGTGTTGTGAGAACGATGACTGGTTAAAATTTTTGGTGGTTTCTTGTTCAGTCCATAGGCCTACATCATGTGGCAAACCGGTGAGCATGTGGCTCTATTAGTATAGGAGATACCTGAAAACATATCACACTTTTCATCATAGTGCTTTTACCAATGCATAAAATGCATGGAGAAGTCATTTCGAATGACTGGTCCTCAGTATTGTGAGAACGATGACTGGTTAAAATTTTTGGTGGTTTCTTGTTCAGTCCATAGGCCTACATCATGTGGCAAACCGGTGAGCATGTGGCTCTATTAGTATAGGAGATACCTGAAAACATATCACACTTTTCATCATAGTGCTTTTACCAATGCATAAAATGCATGGAGAAGTCATTTCGAATGACTGGTCCTCAGTGTTGTGAGAACGATGACTGGTTAAAATTTTTGGTGGTTTCTTGTTCAGTCCATAGGCCTACATCATGTGGCAAACCGGTGAGCATGTGGCTCTATTAGTATAGGAGATACCTGAAAACATATCACACTTTTCATCATAGTGCTTTTACCAATGCATAAAATGCATGGAGAAGTCATTTCGAATGACTGGTCCTCAGTGTTGTGAGAACGATGACTGGTTAAAATTTTTGGTGGTTTCTTGTTCAGTCCATAGGCCTACATCATGTGGCAAACCGTGAGCATGTGGCTCTATTAGTATAGGAGATACCTGAAAACATATCACACTTTTCATCATAGTGCTTTTACCAATGCATAAAATGCATGGAGAAGTCATTTCGAATGACTGGTCCTCAGTGTTGTGAGAACGATGACTGGTTAAAATTTTTGGTGGTTTCTTGTTCAGTCCATAGGCCTACATCATGTGGCAAACCGGTGAGCATGTGGCTCTATTAGTATAGGAGATACCTGAAAACATATCACACTTTTCATCATAGTGCTTTTACCAATGCATAAAATGCATGGAGAAGTCATTTCGAATGACTGGTCCTCAGTGTTGTGAGAACGATGACTGGTTAAAATTTTTGGTGGTTTCTTGTTCAGTCCATAGGCCTACATCATGTGGCAAACCGGTGAGCATGTGGCTCTATTAGTATAGGAGATACCTGAAAACATATCACACTTTTCATCATAGTGCTTTTACCAATGCATAAAATGCATGGAGAAGTCATTTCGAATGACTGGTCCTCAGTGTTGTGAGAACGATGACTGGTTAAAATTTTTGGTGGTTTCTTGTTCAGTCCATAGGCCTACATCATGTGGCAAACCGGTGAGCATGTGGCTCTATTAGTGTAGGAGATACCTGAAAACATATCACACTTTTCATCATAGTGCTTTTACCAATGCATAAAATGCATGGAGAAGTCATTTCGAATGACTGGTCCTCAGTGTTGTGAGAACGATGACTGGTTAAAATTTTTGGTGGTTTCTTGTTCAGTCCATAGGCCTACATCATGTGGCAAACCGGTGAGCATGTGGCTCTATTAGTATAGGAGATACCTGAAAACATATCACACTTTTCATCATAGTGCTTTTACCAATGCATAAAATGCATGGAGAAGTCATTTCGAATGACTGGTCCTCAGTGTTGTGAGAACGATGACTGGTTAAAATTTTTGGTGGTTTCTTGTTCAGTCCATAGGCCTACATCATGTGGCAAACCCGTGAGCATGTGGCTCTATTAGTATAGGAGATACCTGAAAACATATCACACTTTTCATCATAGTGCTTTTACCAATGCATAAAATGCATGGAGAAGTCATTTCGAATGACTGGTCCTCAGTGTTGTGAGAACGATGACTGGTTAAAATTTTTGGTGGTTTCTTGTTCAGTCCATAGGCCTACATCATGTGGCAAACCGGTGAGCATGTGGCTCTATTAGTATAGGAGATACCTGAAAACATATCACACTTTTCATCATAGTGCTTTTACCAATGCATAAAATGCATGGAGAAGTCATTTCGAATGACTGGTCCTCAGTGTTGTGAGAACGATGACTGGTTAAAATTTTTGGTGGTTTCTTGTTCAGTCCATAGGCCTACATCATGTGGCAAACCGTGAGCATGTGGCTCTATTAGTATAGGAGATACCTGAAAACATATCACACTTTTCATCATAGTGCTTTTACCAATGCATAAAATGCATGGAGAAGTCATTTCGAATGACTGGTCCTCAGTGTTGTGAGAACGATGACTGGTTAAAATTTTTGGTGGTTTCTTGTTCAGTCCATAGGCCTACATCATGTGGCAAAACCGGTGAGCATGTGGCTCTATTAGTATAGGAGATACCTGAAAACATATCACACTTTTCATCATAGTGCTTTTACTAATGCATAAAATGCATGGAGAAGTCATTTCGAATGACTGGTCCTCAGTGTTGTGAGAACGATGACTGGTTAAAATTTTTGGTGGTTTCTTGTTCAGTCCATAGGCCTACATCATGTGGCAAACCGGTGAGCATGTGGCTCTATTAGTATAGGAGATACCTGAAAACATATCACACTTTTCATCATAGTGCTTTTACCAATGCATAAAATGCATGGAGAAGTCATTTCGAATGACTGGTCCTCAGTGTTGTGAGAACGATGACTGGTTAAAATTTTTGGTGGTTTCTTGTTCAGTCCATAGGCCTACATCATGTGGCAAACCGGTGAGCATGTGGCTCTATTAGTGTAGGAGATACCTGAAAACATATCACACTTTTCATCATAGTGCTTTTACCAATGCATAAAATGCATGGAGAAGTCATTTCGAATGACTGGTCCTCAGTGTTGTGAGAACGATGACTGGTTAAAATTTTTGGTGGTTTCTTGTTCAGTCCATAGGCCTACATCATGTGGCAAACCGGTGAGCATGTGGCTCTATTAGTATAGGAGATACCTG
>NW_027194648.1:0-67500 GCF_032444005.1 Ranitomeya imitator
CAGTGATCAAAATGTACCTGTAACGAATCTGCCGGCAGATTCGGCGGGCGCATTTGGAAGATGGCGGCGCCCATCGAACACACGGACGGACACCGGGAGGGGCCCAGGTCGGTAAGTATGAGGGGGGGGGGAGGGGTGATCGGACAGCGGGAGGGGAGCGGACAGCGGGGGGTGGGGCGGACAGGAGATCGGAGGGGAGCGGGGGACAGTAGATGACAGGACGGAGGACCGGAGGGGAGGAGATCGGTGGCGGTGGGGGGGTCAGATCACGATCTCCAGCCATGGGTGGATTGTAATATTTCACCAATTTTCATTGGTGAAATATTACTATCGCTCTGATTGAAAGTGAAAGGTCACTTTCAACAGCCAATCAGAGCAACCGTAGCCACGGGGGGGGGGGGGGGGGAGGGGGGGGGTTGAAGCCCCCTTGGGCTAAAGTACAACTCCCCGTGTCCCTGCAGGCCAGGTGAAATTACAGTTAACCCTTTCACTCGGCCTGCAGGAGCCCAATCCTGCCATGACGCATATGCTGCGTCACAGGTCGGAATGGCACAGGTTTTCATGATGCATACGGTGCGTCAAAGGTCGGGAAGGGGTTAATGAAAAAAATAACAATAATAAAATACAATGCAGTTAGGTGCCCTGATGTGAATACGCATAAAACAGCTACAAAAGTTATAAAACTGTAACAAAAACGGGCACTGAAGGGGCGTTATTGAAAGGTTTAAATGACTTTGGGCCACTGAGCTCACACTATAGTGATGGCCCGCATCATATTCTGGGGTCTGGGCATGAGCCCATTTGGGCCAAACTGGAGTCACACCTGAATTTGATGCTGGACCTCATGGACCACTATATGAATTGCTCCTGGAGTAAAATCTTTGTTGGTCGTCCATTACTGTTGTTGGTCCTCCATTTGTACAGAAGAAAACAGGGATGGAGGGCACCATCGTATTATCAAAAGACTGGGATCCACCTGGAGTATGTCAAACCAGAGTAATGAAAAGGAAGAAAAGATACATACACAACACCAGGGATCACCAAAAAATAATAAATCCTAGATAAATAATATAACAAATGGGGGGCGTGTCCTAGCTGGCCATGTGAGTGGAAGCAGGGAAGAGTGCTCCTGCTGCCAGAAGGACAAAAATCCTGCTTTAACCCCGATTTTCGGGTAAACTCACCTAAATCCGGCTGGCTGAAGGTCCGGAGAGTGCAGCGGTGCGGAGCGGCGGGTCCGGAGTCGGCAGCGATGACCAGGAGGCGGCAGAAAGACGCTGGCACCAGCGATGCAGGAGCCGGCCAAGATGGTGCCAATGCTAGGGAGGACGCCGAGAAGGAGAACGCCGCATGTCAGCGGCGCATGGAGGTGGCCGCAAAGCTGCAGCAGTATGCCAGAGTGGAGGCTGCTGAGGAGGCAGAACCAGGAGCTGGAGCTGGAGCTGACCAGGAGGAGGAGGAAGCAAGCAAGGCTGAGCAGCATGAGGTACAGAGGGGGAAGGAGAGAGGCAGCATGGCTGGGGCTAGTGGGGGACCTGAAGCCATATCACAGGGAGAGGAGCCGACCCTTAGGGATGTAATCACCCTGATCTCTTCATGTCAGCAATCCCTGAACTCCTTGGCCCAGCAGATGCAGGAAGTTAAAGGGGACACGGCACAGATTAATGCGGCTCTGCAGAAAATGGACAAACATATAGGAGTGGTGGAGGAGAGGGTGAGCACGGCAGAAGATCACATAGTTAAGCTACAAAAAGCTGAAAAGAAGTTCGCCCAAGCAATAGCCGAGCTCGCTGCTAAAAATGAGGATCTGGAAAATAGATCCAGAAGAAATAATATACGTATAGTGGGGCTGCCTGAAAAGACTGAGGGGAGAAATCCCACTGAGTTTGTGGAGAACTGGCTGCTGGAGAAGATTGGGAACACAGTGTTGACTAAAGTTTTTGCTGTTGAACGGGCTCATAGGGTCCCGCCGCAGCCCCCTGCCCCAGGAGCGAATCCCCGTACCATGCTTGCTAAAATACTCAATTACAGAGACAGAGACATTATCCTTAGAAAGGCTAGAGAGATGGAGGATCTGACGGCTGGAGGTCAGAAAATCGCCATTTATCTGGATTATTCCGCTGCGGTTCAGAAACAGCGGATGAAGTTTACTGGAGTCAAGCGGCGACTGAGGGAGCTGGGAGTGCAGTACTCAGTGATGTTTCCTGCCAAGCTGAGACTGGTGGCTTTTAATAAGACCCACTTTTTCTTGACGCCGGAGGACGCTACCCAGTGGCTTGATACTCATGAGAAAAAACTTAAGGGAATGGGCGACTGACATTTCGGCGAGATCCAATTGGGATTTGTTTTCTCTGTCGATAGTTAGCAATGGTTAAAGAGTTGAGCAACTGTTGGGGGTTTTGCTGGGCCATATTGAAGGAATGGCCGGAGGGGACAGTACCAACTACTAAGTACGGGGGAGGAGGGTTATGCTGGGTACTGTGAACTGGTTTGGTACTTTTTCTATATGTTAATATAAGTTGAAATGAATAATAAAGTGAAAGTTGGGGGGGCAATTGTGATTGCTATGGCAGCGGGACGCGAATGGAGAGGGTTAAGTAAGGGAGAGTGTTCGCAGTGGGCAGTGGAGCCCCACTCTTGATGAGAGGAAGAATGCGTTATATTGGGGGGGTTAGGGGGGCAAGTTGGGAGGGGGCAGGGGAGGTGGGAGGGTTGGGGCAGCTCATACTTGGGAAATTGGATACTTTAAGAAATGATGAGCCACATTATGGGAGATTGTATTAAAATATTGAGTTGGAATGTGAGAGGTCTGGCGGATAAAACACGGCGGGCGGCAAGTCTGCAGTATGTCCGAGAACAGAAGGTCTCAATGATATGTCTGCTGGAGACACATTTAGTGCGGGAGAGGGTAAACGTATTGAATAGGCGCTGGATACAGAGGGCGTATCATTCTACTTTCTCGACGTATTCTAGGGGTGTGTCTGTGTTAATACCTGCGGGGGTGCAGTATGAGGAGGTAATGGTAAAAGAGGATGTGGATGGTCAGTATGTGGTGGTGAAATGTAAAATAAATGGAGTGTTGATGTGTATAGCGGCAATGTATATTCCGCCCCCATACTCAAGTAAGAAGATAAGAGAGGTGCTGGAGAGGGTAGAGCGTTGGGGACCGTTACCATCTCTAATTATTGGCGACCTTAATAATATCTGTGATGACTTTTGGGATAAAAACAAAAATCCCCAGAATAGAACAGGGGGACATATCACTATGTTTGGGACCTATGTCCGGGAAGTAGGTATGATTGATTTATGGAGAGTTAGACATATTGGGGAAAGGACGTACTCATGCTACTCGCCAGCTCATGGTACTTTGTCTAGGATTGACTTGGCGCTGGGTAACTGTTTACTGGACACGATGGTAGGGGAGGTGAGATATTTGCCTAGGGCTCTTTCAGACCATAGTCCAGTTGAGGTGGAATTTCGGCTGGTGGGGACACGGATCGGGAGCAGGAAGGAGTGGAAGATTCACCCTAATTGGCTACACAGTATGGACTTGGAAAAGATAAAGAAGGAGTTGGTGGAATTTTTTGAGATCAACGAGGGAAGTGTAGATGTTCTTACTGTGTGGGAAGCCATGAAGGCGTACTTGAGGGGACTGCTGTTCAGGGATATTAGCAGGTGTAAGAGGAAATCAAGAGAGACAGAGAGGTTGGCGGTTGAAGGGCTGAGAATAGCCGAGGATGAGATGGTAATAGCGGGTACTCCGGAAGCTGGGAGGAGGCTAAAGGCAGCTCAGAGTCAGTTGGAGGAGGTATTGCTCGGCAAGGCTGAAAGGAAGAGGGAATTCATGAATCTGGCTTTTTACCAGGATGGCGAATCTGTGGGTCATTTGCTATCGATGGTGGCTTCTGCCCAGAGAAACACTTCCTTTGTTCATTCTTTGGTATCGGGGAGCGGTGTGGCTGTCTCTGAGACTTCAGAGATTTTGGCCTTTTGTGCGGATTTTTATGCGGACCTATATTCCTCTCAGGTAGATGGGTCGGTGGAGGACATGGTGGCGTTCCTTGAGGAATTGGAGCTCCCAAGGCTGAGTGACATAGATAGAGAAGATTTGGAAGCTCCCATTACGGAGGAGGAATTGGGTCGGGCACTGCAGTCTATGGCTAATGGGAAGGCACCTGGCGTAGATGGATTTCCTGCTGAAATTTATAAAAACTTTGGGGAAGTGCTGATCCCTAAATTAAGGGTACTTCTGGAGGAGGCTAGGAGTGGCGGTCGTCTACCGGCATCTATGCGGGAGGCCATAATAGTGGTGATTCCTAAGGAGGGGAAGGACCCGACACAGCCGGATTCATATCGGCCAATCTCCTTGCTTACTACAGACGTTAAACTTCTGGCTAAGGTGTTGGCGATGAGGTTGACAAGTGTTATTTCCGGCCTGGTGCACTCAGACCAGTCCGGCTTTATGCCTGATCGGTCCACTGCGATCAACTTACGAAGGCTGTATATGAATTTGCAACTCAGATCCGACAACTGTGGCCAGAGAGTTATTGCATCTTTAGACGCTCATAAGGCGTTCGATAGTGTGGAGTGGGGATATCTCTGGCAGGTGCTCCGGAGTATGGGGTTTGGACCGCAGTTCATATCCTGGATTCGACTGATTTGAAACCAGGGATTCAAGCTTGAGGAGGCTAATTTGCATATTCCAGGTGCCTTCTGGGAAAAGCGAAGAGTCTCCCTAAGCTAGAAGATCGTTGGGTACAGCCGGGACCAGCTGCTTGGAAAGCATCACCAAATTTTTGCCTGTAGGACATTATTGCAAGAGAGCTTGGCTGAGTAGATTACACAAGAAGGAAAACACACAGCAAGTCAGCAGGATCTAGGAGCAACATGGCAGATGTGACAACCTACATGGTGAGCTGCAGCATCTGCTACATGTTCACAGATCGACCAGAAGAAGAATCCAATTTCACCTGCCAGAAGTGTAGACTAGTGGCCCTTTTAGAAGAAAAGGTGCGGGGTCTTGAAGAAAGAATAGCAACTTTGAAACTCATCAAAGAGAATGAAGACTTTCTAGACAGAACAGAAGCATCTCTACTGGTCACAGAAGGTTAAAAAAGTGTCAGAGAACCTCCAAAAGCAGATGAGTGAAAGCATGTGACCAAAAGAAGCAAGAAGACCATGGAGAAATCACCAACCACACAACTGAAGAACCGATATCAAATCTTTGTAGAGGATGAAGATGGCACACCTAAGGATGAAGCAATACCAGCAAGCAAAAAAGAAAAGGGCACACAGCAACAAGTGACAGCAAAAAGTACAGCCAAGAAGCAACGAAGAGTGGTGGTGGTGGGAGACTCACTACTGAGAGGCACCGAAGCAGCCATCTGCAGACCGGACATAACTGCAAGAGAAGTATGCTGCCTTCCAGGTGCGATGATCAAGGATGTGACCGATAGGATACCAAAGCTCTTCAGCTCCAAGGACGTCCACCCATTTCTTCTGATACATGTTGGCACCAATGACACGGCAAGGAAGGACCTACCGACAATCTGCAAGGACTTTGAAGAGTTGGGGAAGAAAGTAAAGGAACTGGATGCACAGGTAGTTTTTTCTTCTATCCTTCCAGTAGACGGGCATGGCACCAGGAGATGGAACAGGATCCTTGATGCAAACAACTGGCTAAGACGATGGTGCAGACAACAAGGATTCGGATTCCTGGACCACGGTGTGAATTACTTGTACGATGGACTCCTCGCCAGAGACGGACTACACCTCAACAAACCTGGGAAACACACATTCGCCAGAAGACTCGCTACACTCATCAGGAGGGCGTTAAACTAGAAGAAGAGGGGACGGGAAGAAAAACATTAGACTCGAACAAAGAAGACCCAGGAAAACATACTCAGAAGGGAGGTAAGAACATTTCTAAAACAATCCACAGCAAGGAGATTGGAACAAAACAAAATCCTCTAAACTGCATGCTCGCAAACGCCAGAAGCCTGACAAACAAGATGGAAGAACTAGAAGCAGAAATATCTACAGGTAACTTTGACATAGTGGGAATAACCGAGACATGGTTAGATGAAAGCTATGACTGGGCAGTTAACTTACAGGGTTACAGTCTGTTTAGAAAGGATCGTAAAAATCGGAGAGGAGGAGGGGTTTGTCTCTATGTAAAGTCTTGTCTAAAGTCCACTTTAAGGGAGGATATTAGCGAAGGAAATGAGGATGTCGAGTCCATATGGGTCGAAATTCATGGAGGGAAAAATGGTAACAAAATTCTCATTGGGGTCTGTTACAAACCCCCAAATATAACAGAAACCATGGAAAGTCTACTTCTAAAGCAGATAGATGAAGCTGCAACCCATAATGAGGTCCTGGTTATGGGGGACTTTAACTACCCGGATATTAACTGGGAAACAGAAACCTGTGAAACCCATAAAGGCAACAGGTTTCTGCTAATAACCAAGAAAAATTATCTTTCACAATTGGTGCAGAATCCAACCAGAGGAGCAGCACTTTTAGACCTAATACTATCTAATAGACCTGACAGAATAACAAATCTGCAGGTGGTTGGGCATTTAGGAAATAGCGACCACAATATTGTACAGTTTCACCTGTCTTTCACTAGGGGGACTTGTCAGGGAGTCACAAAAACATTGAACTTTAGGAAGGCAAAGTTTGAACAGCTTAGAGATGCCCTTAATCTGGTAGACTGGGACAATATCCTCAGAAATAAGAATACAGATAATAAATGGGAAATGTTTAAGAACATCCTAAATAGGCAGTGTAAGCGGTTTATACCTTGTGGGAATAAAAGGACTAGAAATGGGAAAAACCCAATGTGGCTAAACAAAGAAGTAAGACAGGCAATTAACAGTAAAAAGGAAGCATTTGCACTACTAAAGTAGGATGGCACCATTGAAGCTCTAAAAAACTATAGGGAGAAAAATACTTTATCTAAAAAAACTAATTAAAGCTGCCAAAAAGGAAACAGAGAAGCACATTGCTAAGAAGAGTAAAACTAATCCCAAACAGTTCTTCAACTATATCAATAGTGAAAGAATAAAAACTGAAAATGTAGGCCCCTTGAAAAATAGTGAGGAAAGAATGGTTGTAGATGACGAGGAAAAAGCTAACATATTAAACACCTTCTTCTCCACGGTATTCACGGTGGAAAATGAAATGCTAGGTGAAATCCCAAGAAACAATGAAAACCCTATATTAAGGGTCACCAATCTAACCCAAGAAGAGGTGCGAAACCGGCTAAATAAGATTAAAATAGATAAATCTCCGGGTCCGGATGGCATACACCCACGAGTACTAAGAGAACTAAGTAATGTAATAGATAAACCATTATTTCTTATTTTTAGGGACTCTATAGCGACAGGGTCTGTGTCGCAGGATTGGCGCATAGCAAATGTGGTGCCAATATTCAAAAAGGGCTCTAAAAGTGAACCTGGAAATTATAGGCCAGTAAGTCTAACCTCTATTGTTGGTAAAATATTTGAAGGGTTTCTGAGGGATGTTATTCTGGATTAGCTCAATGAGAATAACTGTTTAACTCCATATCAGCATGGGTTTATGAGAAATCGCTCCTGTCAAACCAATCTAATCAGTTTTTATGAAGAGGTAAGCTATAGGCTGGACCACGGTGAGTCATTGGACGTGGTATATCTCGATTTTTCCAAAGCGTTTGATACCGTGCCGCACAAGAGGTTGGTACACAAAATGAGAATGCTTGGTCTGGGGGAAAATGTGTGTAAATGGGTTAGTAACTGGCTTAGTGATAGAAAGCAGAGGGTGGTTATAAATGGTATAGTCTCTAACTGGGTCGCTGTGACCAGTGGGGTACCGCAGGGGTCAGTATTGGGACCTGTTCTCTTCAACATATTCATTAATGATCTGGTAGAAGGTTTACACAGTAAAATATCGATATTTGCAGATGATACAAAACTATGTAAAGCAGTTAATACAAGAGAAGATAGTATTCTGCTACAGATGGATCTGGATAAGTTGGAAACTTGGGCTGAAAGGTGGCAGATGAGGTTTAACAATGATAAATGTAAGGTTATACACATGGGAAGAGGGAATCAATATCACCATTACACACTGAATGGGAAACCACTGGGTAAATCTGACAGGGAGAAGGACTTGGGGATCCTAGTTAATGATAAACTTACCTGGAGCGGCCAGTGCCAGGCAGCAGCTGCCAAGGCAAACAGGATCATGGGGTGCATTAAAAGAGGTCTGGATACACATGATGAGAGCATTATACTGCCTCTGTACAAATCCCTAGTTAGACCGCACATGGAGTACTGTGTCCAGTTTTGGGCACCGGTGCTCAGGAAGGATATAATGGAACTAGAGAGAGTACAAAGGAGGGCAACAAAATTAATAAAGGGGATGGGAGAACTACAATACCCAGATAGATTAGCGAAGTTAGGATTATTTAGTCTAGAAAAAAGACGACTGAGGGGCGATCTAATAACCATGTATAAGTATATAAGGGGACAATACAAATATCTCGCTGAGGATCTGTTTATACCAAGGAAGGTGACGGGCACAAGGGGGCATTCTTTGCGTCTGGAGGAGAGAAGGTTTTTCCACCAACATAGAAGAGGATTCTTTACTGTTAGGGCAGTGAGAATCTGGAATTGCTTGCCTGAGGAGGTGGTGATGGCGAACTCAGTCGAGGGGTTCAAGAGAGGCCTGGATGTGTTCCTGGAGCAGAGCAATATTGTATCATACAATTATTAGGTTCTGTAGAAGGATGTAGATCTGGGGATTTATTATGATGGAATATAGGCTGAACTGGATGGACAAATGTCTTTTTTCGGCCTTACTAACTATGTTACTATGTTACTATGATGTACTCGATGCCGATGGCTAGGGTTAGGGTAAATGGGGAGTTATCACAGACCATACAACTGGCTAAAGGGACGAGACAGGGGTGTCCGCTCTCTCCTCTTTTGTTTGCTCTGGATGTGGAACCACTGGCTGCTAAGCTTCGACGATCTGATGAGGTGACTGGGTTTAAATATGGGATGATTGAAGAAAGGGTGGCGTTGTATGCGGATGACATTCTGCTATTTCTGGCTGACCCGGGTACGTCCTTGGAGGGAGCCATTGGGATTATTGAGCGTTTCGGATCGGTGTCGGGACTTAGGATAAACTGGAGTAAGTCTGTCTTGTTTAAGGTGGATGATGATGGTGGGGAGCCACTGGAGGATGGGCGACTGGAGGTGACTAGCCAATTTAAGTACCTTGGAATATGGGTATCTATGCCGGTCACTGAGTATATACATAGAAATCTGACTCCAATCTTAGGTGTTCTTAAAGCGAAAGCGGATGCTTGGCTTAAACTGCATTTATCTGTGGTAGGTAGGGTGAATCTTATTAAAATGATTTTGATGCCAAAAATACTGTATATTCTTCATAATGCGCCAGTTTGGATACCACGTGGGAGATTTAGACAGATTAACTCTCTGTTCAGGAATTTGATATGGGGGAGACAGCATCCGCGTATCAAACTGGAGACACTTCAGCGACCCAAGGAAGATGGGGGATTGGCATTGCCTAACCCTGAAATATATTATCTTGCAGCCCAGAGTCAGCATTTAAAAGGCTGGGCGCATGAAGGGTCATCTGGGGCGGTACAGCAGCTGATGGAAGTGGTGACAAAAAGAAGGCCAGTGGTACAATGTTTGGAGGATGGATCCCTGGGGGCTCTGGGGAAATTATACCCAACTGTGTTGTTGATACGCAGGCTGTGGGGTAGGCTGAGACATATACCGGGGGTCACGGATTTGACTAGATTCTCACCGCTATGGCATAACAGCAACTTACAGGAGTTTGAGGCACTGGGGGTACTGACAGAATGGCAGGTCAAAGGGATTCAGTACGTGTATCAAATAATTGAGCGTGGTGAATTGAAATCATTTTCCCAATTACAGGCGGAATTTGGTCTTGGGACTGTGGGGGAATTTCAGTATTTGCGGATGAGGCATGCTTTTGGAGCTCAGAGTAGAAACGGAGGTATTGGAATTCAGAGGGATATAGTACTGGAGTATGTGTGTAATGAAGGGACTACTGGGGGAGTCATATCTACTTTGTATAAAGATCTGTTGCACACTTTCCTATTGGGGTTTCCAATAATGGCGAGAGCTAAGTGGGAGAGGGATCTGGGTCCAATGGAGAACGAGACTTGGGAGTCGGTGCTAGAATGGGTCCCACGATTGTCACTGAGCGAACCGTATAGACTGTCACAGCTCTATGTGATACACAGGGTTTATAAGTCACCGATGGTGCTATATAAGGCTGGTTTGCGTGATGATTCTGAATGCCCGAGGTGTAAAACTGCAGATGCTGATATACTCCATATGATGTGGACGTGTCCGAGACTGGCTGCTTTTTGGGTGGTAGTTTTGAGTCGTATGGAAGGTGCGTATGGATGTAAGGTGCCAAGGGATCCACTTGTGTGCTTGTTGGGATGTGTGGATGAGATTTGAGTGGATAACAACCTGAAGATAGCTATAGCCAGATTGTTATACATGGCTAGGAAGGTAATAGCTCGAAATTGGATTAGGGAAGAACCGCCGTCAAGAGGAGAGTTCCTCCAGTATGTGAAGCAGGGCCTGACACTGAAAAAGGGGTTTTATAAAAAAAGAGGGAAAATCGAAATGTTCAATAAAATGTGGTCTCCGTGGATTGCTATGGGATAGGGGTATTATAGAGGGAGAGTTAATTAAGGTTCCTAATTAATGGTAATGTTAAATGTGGCTTATATTATTGGCCGAGGGATTAGATAGTATATTGGTCTAATGATGGAAGTGCTAAGCAAGGTGAGCTGCTTTGTTGGGTGGGGTTGGGGGGGTGGTGGGATTGAAGGGGAATGTTTGAAGGGGGGGGGGAAAGCTTTGTATTGAAAATGAGAATGTAACATGTCATTTATCTTGTTATTCTTAATAAAAATTTATTTGAATAAAAAAAAATAATATAACAAATTTTATTAAGGTCAAACAAGACACTGCAAACAATTAAAAACATTTAAAAACCAAAACGGTACATATCCCAAATAGGGAATACCCCCCCAAGACCCAGAAAATGACTTCATACCAGACAATACATACAGATATAGCATGTAGATTCACACTACAATATGTGATATCAATGAATAAACAATATACAGCTGTTCAGGGCTCAAAAACAATAAGATGTGCTCTATAGGCGTATAGAGATTATATCCATAATGGATAAAAAGTAGAGCTCCCAAAAAAAGGCCCACACACACAATGTATCAATAATATACGGGTAGGGCAGTGTCCTAAGTTAGATGGATCTAATACTTTAGATGTGTACACATCCCGTATGCCTAATTAGCCAAAGGACAACCTCCAGCAGGGCCGGCTCCAGGTTTTTGAGGGCCCCGGGCGAAAGAGTCTCAGTGGGCCCCCCCTTTAACACATACCCCGATTCATGATCGCATATAAACACAGCCATGTAGTATATAACACTGCCCACGTAGTATATAGCAGCCCATGTAGTATATAGCAGCCCACGTAGCATATAGCAGCCCACGTAGTATATAGCAGCGCTGCCCACATAGTATATAGCAGCGCCACTCACTCATGCACTGGTAGGACTAGGAGCTCCTCCTGAATCTGCCTCATAACTTCAGCAGCACGGCAGCCAGCCAGGGGCGGAGATCAGAGCAGAGAATGTGCTCTCTCCCCCCACAAACAATGTCACACTGGCTGCCTTCTCTTAACCCCTATTTGTGCCTGCCTGGCTGCACTCACTGAGTGATAAGATGCTTGTGTCAGAGCTGGCACATAGGGGTTAAGAGAACGCAGCCAGCAGTGACTTTATAGGCCAAGAGAGCATGTTATCTCCTGCTCTGCTCTCCCAGCTGTATCTATGACAGCATGAGTGGGCCCCCCTCTCTCCCCAGGGCCCCGGCATTTGCCCGCTGTGCCGGGTGCTGACGCCGGCCCTGGGGCTGCCCCTCAGTGGGGAGATACTATAGAGCAGCCATATTATACACCCCAATAACAGAACTGGGCTGCCCCTCAGTGGGGAGATACTATAGAGCAGTTATATTATACACCCCAATAACAGAGGGAGGACTGGGCTGCCCCTCAGTGGTGAGATACTATAGAGCAGCCATATTATACACCCCAATAACAAGACTGGGCTGCCCCTCAGTGGGGAGATACTATAGAGCAGCCATATTATACACCCCAATAACAGAACTGGGCTGCCCCTCAGTGGTGAGATACTATAGAGCAGCCATATTATACACGCCAATAACAGAACTGGGCTGCCCCTCAGTGGTGAGATACTATAGAGCAGCCATATTATACACCCCAATAACAGAGGGAGGACTGGGCGGCCCCTCAGTGGTGAGATACTATAGAGCAGTTATATTATACACCCCAATAACAGAGGGAGGACTGGGCTGCCCCTCAGTGGTGAGATACTATAGAGCAGTTATATTATACACCCCAATAACAGAGGGAGGACTGGGCTGCCCCTCAGTGGTGAGATACTATAGAGCAGCCATATTATACACCCCAATAACAGAGGGAGGACTGGGCGGCCCCTCAGTGGTGAGATATTATAGAGCAGCCATATTATACATCCCAATAACAGAGGGAGGACTGGGCTGCCCCTCAGTAGTGAGATACTATAGAGCAGCCATATTATACACCCCAATAACAGAGGGAGGACTGGGCTGCCCCTCAGTGGTGAGATACTATAGAGCAGCCATATTATACACCCCAATAACAGAGGGAGGACTGGGCTGCCCCTCAGTAGTGAGATACTATAGAGCAGCCATATTATACACCCCAATAAGAGGGAGGACTGGGCTGCCCCTCAGTGGTGAGATACTATAGAGCAGCCATATTATACACCCCAATAACAGGACTGGGCTGCCCCTCAGTGGGGAGATACTATAGAGCAGCCATATTATACACCCCAATAACAGAACTGGGCTGCCCCTCAGTGGTGAGATATTATAGAGCAGCCATATTATACATCCCAATAACAGAGGGAGGACTGGGCTGCCCCTCAGTGGTGAGATACTATAGAGCAGCCATATTATACACCCCAATAACAGAGGGAGGACTGGGCTGCCCCTCAGTGGTGAGATACTATAGAGCAGCCATATTATACACCCCAATAACAGAACTGGGCTGCCCCTCAGTGGTGAGATACTATAGAGCAGCCATATTATACACCCCAATAACAGAACTGGGCTGCCCCTCAGTGGTGAGATACTATAGAGCAGCCATATTATACATCCCAATAACAAGACTGGGCTGCCCCTCAGTGGGGAGATACTATAGAGCAGCCATATTATACACCCCAATAACAGAACTGGGCGGCCCCTCAGTGGGGAGATACTATAGAGCAGCCATATTATACACCCCAATAACAGAACTGGGCTGCCCCTCAGTGGTGAGATACTATAGAGCAGCCATATTATACACGCCAATAACAGAACTGGGCTGCCCCTCAGTGGTGAGATACTATAGAGCAGCCATATTATACACCCCAATAACAGAGGGAGGACTGGGCTGCCCCTCAGTGGTGAGATACTATAGAGCAGCCATATTATACATCCCAATAACAGAGGGAGGACTGGGCTGCCCCTCAGTGGTGAGATATTATAGAGCAGCCATATTATACACCCCAATAACAGAGGGAGGACTGGGCTGCCCCTCAGTGGTGAGATACTATAGAGCAGCCATATTATACATCCCAATAACAGAGGGAGGACTGGGCTGCCCCTCAGTGGTGAGATACTATAGAGCAGCCATATTATACACCCCAATAACAGAGGGAGGACTGGGCTGCCCCTCAGTGGTGAGATACTATAGAGCAGCCATATTATACACCCCAATAACAGAACTGGGCTGCCCCTCAGTGGTGAGATACTATAGAGCAGCCATATTATAAACCCCAATAACAGAACTGGGCTGCCCCTCAGTGGTGAGATACTATAGAGCAGCCATATTATACACCCCAATAACAGAACTGGGCTGCCCCTCAGTGGTGAGATACTATAGAGCAGCCATATTATACACCCCAATAACAGAACTGGGCTGCCCCTCAGTGGTGAGATATTATAGAGCAGCCATATTATACATCCCAATAACAGGAGGAGGACTGGGCTGCCCCTCAGTGGTGAGATACTATAGAGCAGCCATATTATACACCCCAATAACAGGAGGAGGACTGGGCTGCCCCTCAGTGGTGAGATACTATAGAGCAGCCATATTATACACCCCAATAACAGAACTGGGCTGCCCCTCAGTGGTGAGATATTATAGAGCAGCCATATTATACATCCCAATAACAGAGGGAGGACTGGGCTGCCCCTCAGTGGTGAGATACTATAGAGCAGCCATATTATACATCCCAATAACAGAGGGAGGACTGGGCTGCCCCTCAGTGGTGAGATACTATAGAGCAGCCATATTATACATCCCAATAACAGAGGGAGGATTGGGCTGCCCCTCAGTGGTGAGATACTATAGAGCAGCCATATTATACACCCCAATAACAGAGGGAGGACTGGGCTGCCCCTCAGTGGTGAGATACTATAGAACAGCCATATTATACATCCCAATAACAGAGGGAGGATTGGGCTGCTCCTCAGTGGGGAGATACTATAGAGCAGCCATATTATACACCCCAATAACAGAGGGAGGACTGGGCTGCCCCTCAGTGGTGAGCTACTATAGAGCAGCCATATTATACATCCCAATAACAGAGGGAGGACTGGGCTGCTCCTCAGTGGTGAGATACTATAGAGCAGCCATATTATACACCCCAATAACAGGAGGAGGACTGGGCTGCCCCTCAGTGGTGAGATATTATAGAGCAGCCATATTATACATCCCAATAACAGGCGGAGGACTGGGCTGCCCCTCAGTGGTGAGATACTATAGAGCAGCCATACTATACATCCCAATAACAGAGGGAGGACTGGGCGGCCCCTCAGTGGGGAGATACTATAGAGCAGCCATATTATACACCCCAATAACAGGAGGAGGACTGGGCTGCCCCTCAGTGGTGAGATACTATAGAGCAGCCATATTATACATCCCAATAACAGAGGGAGGACTGGGCTGCCCCTCAGTGGTGAGCTACTATAGAGCAGCCATATTATACACCCCAATAACAGAGGGAGGACTGGGCTGCCCCTCAGTGGTGAGATACTATAGAGCAGCCATATTATACACCCCAATAACAGAGGGAGGACTGGGCTGCCCCTCAGTGGTGAGATACTATAGAGCAGCCATATTATACATCCCAATAACAGAGGGAGGACTGGGCTGCCCCTCAGTGGTGAGATATTATAGAGCAGCCATATTATACATCCCAATAACAGGAGGAGGACTGGGCTGCCCCTCAGTGGTGAGATACTATAGAGCAGCCATATTATACACCCCAATAACAGGAGGAGGACTGGGCTGCCCCTCAGTGGTGAGATACTATAGAGCAGCCATATTATACACCCCAATAACAGAGGGAGGACTGGGCTGCCCCTCAGTGGTGAGATACTATAGAGCAGCCATATTATACACCCCAATAACAGAACTGGGCTGCCCCTCAGTGGTGAGATACTATAGAGCAGCCATATTATACACCCCAATAACAGAGGGAGGATTGGGCTGCCCCTCAGTGGTGAGATATTATAGAGCAGCCATATTATACATCCCAATAACAGGAGGAGGACTGGGCTGCCCCTCAGTGGTGAGATACTATAGAGCAGCCATATTATACACCCCAATAACAGAGGGAGGACTGGGCTGCCCCTCAGTGGTGAGATACTATAGAGCAGTTATATTATACACCCCAATAACAGAGGGAGGACTGGGCTGCTCCTCAGTGGTGAGATACTATAGAGCAGCCATATTATACACCCCAATAACAGAGGGAGGACTGGGCTGCCCCTCAGTGGTGAGATACTATAGAGCAGCCATATTATACATCCCAATAACAGGAGGAGGACTGGGCTGCCCCTCAGTGGTGAGATACTATAGAACAGCCATATTATACATCCCAATAACAAAGGGAGGACTGGGCTGCCCCTCAGTGGTGAGATATTATAGAGCAGCCATATTATACACCCCAATAACAGAGGGAGGACTGGGCTGCCCCTCAGTGGTGAGATACTATAGAGCAGCCATATTATACACCCCAATAACAGAGGGAGGACTGGGCTGCCCCTCAGTGGTGAGATATTATAGAGCAGCCATATTATACATCCCAATAACAGGAGGAGGACTGGGCTGCCCCTCAGTGGTGAGATACTATAGAGCAGCCATATTATACATCCCAATAACAAAGGGAGGACTGGGCTGCCCCTCAGTGGTGAGATACTATAGAGCAGCCATATTATACACCCCAATAACAGAGGGAGGACTGGGCGGCCCCTCAGTGGTGAGATATTATAGAGCAGCCATATTATACATCCCAATAACAGAGGGAGGACTGGGCTGCTCCTCAGTGGTGAGATACTATAGAGCAGCCATATTATACATCCCAATAACAGGAGGAGGACTGGGCTGCCCCTCAGTGGTGAGATATTATAGAGCAGCCATATTATACATCCCAATAACAGAGGGAGGACTGGGCTGCCCCTCAGTGGTGAGATACTATAGAGCAGCCATATTATACATCCCAATAACAGGAGGAGGACTGGGCTGCCCCTCAGTGGTGAGATATTATAGAGCAGCCATATTATACATCCCAATAACAGAGGGAGGACTGGGCTGCCCCTCAGTGGTGAGATACTATAGAGCAGCCATATTATACACCCCAATAACAGAGGGAGGACTGGGCTGCCCCTCAGTGGGGAGATACTATAGAGCAGCCATATTATACACCCCAATAACAGAACTGCGCTGCCCCTCAGTGGGGAGATACTATTATAATTGACAAATGCTTGAGAAGAACGATAGCAAAAAACGTGCTGGGGTTGGACGACTTGTCATTTTGCTACTTTTGATTTTCCACACCAATTATCTATCGTCTCCATATTTACGGATTCAGTTTTTGTTTATTTTGACCACCAGGAAATTATTGTATTTCTATTAGGCAGTTTTTAATACTGCAATTTGTACAGTCAATATTACATCGTTGCCTTATTTGTGCATAATGTAAAAATACTTATATTTCCTCATTTATTTCATGTGTGTTTATATTTCTGTGGTCAATTAATTTTTTATAATCAAAAATTAAATAATTTTAGTTTACAGCAAGTTCATGAATGACTGCTGCAACGGGTCCTCCAGCTACCTGTGGGTAGTATAACAGAAGTACAACATAGGGTGCAGGGCGACGCCTAAACCACAAAACCGGCAGGTAAAGAACACATGCACAGATAGAATAAAGAGATCAGGTAAAAACCTGCCTGTAAGCAGTAGCTAAATCTGACCGATAAGGGGAAGGCATAAAGGTGGTAATATACAGATAAAAAACAAGCGAGAGTTCAGAACGCCATATAGAACCTGCCCATGAAAGGAACAGCACTAGTCCGGTAGGAAGTCAGTCATGGGGGGCAAAAAGAAGCCCAACGCGTGTCGCCACGGAGTGGCTTCGTCAGGGGCAGAGGTAACAATGTCCGTATGTTGACGCTTATATATACAACTATCTAAATAAGTTACCATAACAGCTGAGCGGATCCTCCTCAGGGAACAACAGCAGGCTCCATAATAGACGCAATAGCGCCATGTTGGAGACCAGAAGTGTAACCACGGTACCGGATGTGACGCCGGCGGGTATACCAAGATGGAAAGTATCGGCTAGTGCGCATGCGCTAAGAGCGGTCACCTACTGCAAATCACCAAGAGAGCTGGTCAGAAGGTGTACAAACATGGAGGCGCCACAGCACAATGCGCAAGCGCATTTAGTGCGTACAGAGCATCCAGCATATCGTAAAAATTTTTAGAGTTCAAGAGATATGAACACAAAAGGCTAGTACGCCCCGTATACAACATGAAAGAAGCGATACATGTTGTTAGATGTTATTTTATATGCTCGCCAACGGGTGTGACAGGATGGAAGGCCGCAAATAATATACGCATGCGCAAAGAAGGGTCGCCTATTACAAGGCACTGAAGGTGTAGAAAGTAAGGCGTACCAAAGAATAGGGGCGCAACAAAATGGTGCGCAGGCGCCAGAGCACATTAGATGCTTATACAACGTCCTACTTGCCATAGGTAATAATAAGGCATATACACAATAAACAAATAATTAATAAACCCCATATATAGACCTTGAAAAAAGGTGATAGTCCACAATGCTATATATTAGTTCAGATGCTCAGATTTGACGCGAATATCAAATAAAGAGATGATAGAAGTGATATGCATGCTAGAACCGATGACCAATCAGTTGTTATATTATAGAAGTATACGTATAGAATGTCCGGATCGTACAAAGATCGACAAAGATGTATGTACCGCATACATTGACAGAGGTCCCCAGTATTGTTATATTCATATAATAGCTATTACATAGTAACATAGTAACATAGTTAGTAAGGCCGAAAAAAGACATTTGTCCATCCAGTTCAGCCTATATTCCATCATAATAAATACCCAGATCTACGTCCTTCTACAGAACCTAATAATTGTATGATACAATATTGTTCTGCTCCAGGAAGACATCCAGGCCTCTCTTGAACCCCTCGACTGAGTTCGCCATCACCACCTCCTCAGGCAAGCAATTCCAGATTCTCACTGCCCTAACAGTAAAGAATCCTCTTCTATGTTGGTGGAAAAACCTTCTCTCCTCCAGACGCAAAGAATGCCCCCTTGTGCCCGTCACCTTCCTTGGTATAAACAGATCCTCAGCGAGATATTTGTATTGTCCCCTTATATACTTATACATGGTTATTAGATCGCCCCTCAGTCGTCTTTTTTCTAGACTAAATAATCCTAATTTCGCTAATCTATCTGGGTATTGTAGTTCTCCCATCCCCTTTATTAATTTTGTTGCCCTCCTTTGTACTCTCTCTAGTTCCATTATATCCTTCCTGAGCACCGGTGCCCAAAACTGGACACAGTACTCCATGTGCGGTCTAACTAGGGATTTGTACAGAGGCAGTATAATGCTCTCATCATGTGTATCCAGACCTCTTTTAATGCACCCCATGATCCTGTTTGCCTTGGCAGCTGCTGCCTGGCACTGGCTGCTCCAGGTAAGTTTATCATTAACTAGGATCCCCAAGTCCTTCTCCCTGTCAGATTTACCCAGTGGTTTCCCGTTCAGTGTGTAATGGTGATATTGATTCCCTCTTCCCATGTGTATAACCTTACATTTATCATTGTTAAACCTCATCTGCCACCTTTCAGCCCAAGTTTCCAACTTATCCAGATCCATCTGTAGCAGAATACTATCTTCTCTTGTATTAACTGCTTTACATAGTTTTGTATCATCTGCAAATATCGATATTTTACTGTGTAAACCTTCTACCAGATCATTAATGAATATGTTGAAGAGAACAGGTCCCAATACTGACCCCTGCGGTACCCCACTGGTCACAGCGACCCAGTTAGAGACTATACCATTTATAACCACCCTCTGCTTTCTATCACTAAGCCAGTTACTAACCCATTTACACACATTTTCCCCCAGACCAAGCATTCTCATTTTGTGTACCAACCTCTTGTGCGGCACGGTATCAAACGCTTTGGAAAAATCGAGATATACCACGTCCAATGACTCACCGTGGTCCAGTCTATAGCTTACCTCTTCATAAAAACTGATTAGATTGGTTTGACAGGAGCGATTTCTCATAAACCCATGCTGATATGGAGTTAAACAGTTATTCTCATTGAGATAATCCAGAATAACATCCCTCAGAAACCCTTCAAATATTTTACCAACAATAGAGGTTAGACTTACTGGCCTATAATTTCCAGGTTCACTTTTAGAGCCCTTTTTGAATATTGGCACCACATTTGCTATGCGCCAGTCCTGCGGAACAGACCCTGTCGCTATAGAGTCACTAAAAATAAGAAATAATGGTTTATCTATTACATTACTTAGTTCTCTTAGTACTCGTGGGTGTATGCCATCCGGACCCGGAGATTTATCTATTTTAATCTTATTTAGCCGGTTTCGCACCTCTTCTTGGGTTAGATTGGTGACCCTTAATATAGGGTTTTCATTGTTTCTTGGGATTTCACCTAGCATTTCATTTTCCACCGTGAATACCGTGGAGAAGAAGGTGTTTAATATGTTAGCTTTTTCCTCGTCATCTACAACCATTCTTTCCTCACTATTTTTTAAGGGGCCTACATTTTCAGTTTTTATTCTTTTACTATTGATATAGTTGAAGAACAGTTTGGGATTAGTTTTACTCTCCTTAGCAATGTGCTTCTCTGTTTCCTTTTTGGCAGCTTTAATTAGTTTTTTAGATAAAGTATTTTTCTCCCTATAGTTTTTTAGAGCTTCAATGGTGCCATCCTGCTTTAGTAGTGCAAATGCTTTCTTTTTACTGTTAATTGCCTGTCTTACTTCTTTGTTTAGCCACATTGGGTTTTTCCTATTTCTAGTCCTTTTATTCCCACAAGGTATAAACCGCTTACACTGCCTATTTAGGATGTTCTTAAACATTTCCCATTTATTATCTGTATTCTCATTTCTGAGGATATTGTCCCAGTCTACCAGATTAAGGGCATCTCTAAGCTGTTCAAACTTTGCCTTCCTAAAGTTCAGTGTTTTTGTGACTCCCTGACAAGTCCCCCTAGTGAAAGACAGGTGAAACTGCACAATATTGTGGTCGCTATTTCCTAAATGCCCAACCAACCAGGACCTCATTATGGGTTGCAGCTTCATCTATCTGCTTTAGAAGTAGACTTTCCATGCTTTCTGTTATATTTGGGGGTTTGTAACAGACCCCAATGAGAATTTTGTTACCATTTTTCCCTCCATGAATTTCAACCCATATGGACTCGACATCCTCATTCCCTTCGCTAATATCCTCCCTTAAAGTGGACTTTAGACAAGACTTTACATAGAGACAAACCCCTCCTCCTCTCCGATTTTTACGATCCTTTCTAAACAGACTGTAACCCTGTAAGTTAACTGCCCAGTCATAGCTTTCATCTAACCATGTCTCGGTTATTCCCACTATGTCAAAGTTACCTGTAGATATTTCTGCTTCTAGTTCTTCCATCTTGTTTGTCAGGCTTCTGGCGTTTGCGAGCATGCAGTTTAGAGGATTTTGTTTTGTTCCAATCTCCTCACTGTGGATTGTTTTAGAAATGTTCTTACCTCCCTTCTGAGTATGTTTTCCTGGGTCGTCTTTGTTCGAGTCTAATGTTTTTCTTCCCGTCCCCTCTTCTTCTAGTTTAACGCCCTCCTGATGAGTGTAGCGAGTCTTCTGGCGAATGTGTGTTTCCCAGGTTTGTTGAGGTGTAGTCCGTCTCTGGCGAGGAGTCCATCATACCAGTAATTCACACCGTGGTCCAGGAATCCAAATCCTTGTTGTCTGCACCATCGTCTTAGCCAGTTGTTTGCATCAAGGATCCTGTTCCATCTCCTGGTGCCATGCCCGTCTACTGGAAGGATAGAAGAAAAAACTACCTGTGCATCCAGTTCCTTTACTTTCTTCCCCAACTCTTCAAAGTCCTTGCAGATTGTCGGTAGGTCCTTCCTTGCCGTGTCATTGGTGCCAACATGTATCAGAAGAAATGGGTGGACGTCCTTGGAGCTGAAGAGCTTTGGTATCCTATCGGTCACATCCTTGATCATCGCACCTGGAAGGCAGCATACTTCTCTTGCAGTTATGTCCGGTCTGCAGATGGCTGCTTCGGTGCCTCTCAGTAGTGAGTCTCCCACCACCACCACTCTTCGTTGCTTCTTGGCTGTACTTTTTGCTGTCACTTGTTGCTGTGTGCCCTTTTCTTTTTTGCTTGCTGGTATTGCTTCATTCTTAGGTGTGCCATCTTCATCCTCTACAAAGATTTGATATCGGTTCTTCAGTTGTGTGGTTGGTGATTTCTCCATGGTCTTCTTGCTTCTTTTGGTCACATGCTTCCACTCATCTGCTTTTGGAGGTTCTCTGACACTTTTTGCACCTTCTGTGACCAGTAGAGATGCTTCTGTTCTGTCTAGAAAGTCTTCATTCTCTTTGATGAGTTTCAAAGTTGCTATTCTTTCTTCCAGACCCCGCACCTTTTCTTCTAAAAGGGCAACTAGTCTACACTTCTGACAGATGAAATTGGATTCTTCTTCTGGTCGATCTGTGAACATGTAGCACATGCTGCAGCTCACCATGTAGGTTGTCACATCTGCCATGTTGCTCCTAGATCCTGCTGACTTGCTGTGTGTTTTCCTTCTTGTGTAATCTACTCAGCCAAGCTCTCTTGCAATAATGTCCTACAGGCAAAAATTCGGCGCGCGGTTTGGTGATGCTTTCGAAGCAGCTGGTCCCGGCTGTACCCAACGATCTTCTAGCTTAGGGAGACTTCGCTTCTCCCAGAAGGCACCTGGAATATGCAAATTAGCCTCCTGAAGCTTGAATCCCTGGTTTGGTGATGCTTTCGAAGCAGCTGGTCCCGGCTGTACCCAACGATCTTCTAGCTTAGGGAGACTTCGCTTCTCCCAGAAGGCACCTGGAATATGCAAATTAGCCTCCTGAAGCTTGAATCCCTGGTTTGGTGATGCTTTCGAAGCAGCTGGTCCCGGCTGTACCCAACGATCTTCTAGCTTAGGGAGACTTCGCTTCTCCCAGAAGGCACCTGGAATATGCAAATTAGCCTCCTGAAGCTTGAATCCCTGGTTATTAATGGGTATTGAACCCATTCTACGCCCGGGTGGCGAGCATTTATATTGGTATATGGTCTCCATCCTGGTATGTGCTGCTCCATCCTGCGTCCCCATCCTGTCATGTGCTGCACCCATCCTGCGTCCCCATCCTGTCATGTGCTGCACCCATCCTGCGTCCCCATCCTGTCATGTGCTGCACCCATCCTGCGTCCCCATCCTGTCATGTGCTGCACCCATCTTGCGTCCCCATCCTGTCATGTGCTGCACCCATCTTGCGTCCCCATCCTGTCATGTGCTGCACCCATCCTGCGCCTCCATTCTGACATGTGCTGCTCCCATCCTGCGCCCCCATTCTGACATGTGCTGCACCCATCCTGCGCCTCCATTCTGACATGTGCTGCACCCATCCTGCGCCTCCATTGACATGTGCTGCACCCATCCTGCGCCTCCATTCTGGCATTTGCTGCTCTCATCCTGCGCCCCCATCCTGTGATGTGTTGCTCCCATCCTGCGCCCTCGTTCTGTCATGTGCTGCTTCCATCCTGCGCCCCCGTTCTGTCATGTGCTGCTGCCATCCTGCGCCCCCGTTCTGTCATGTGCTGCTCCCATCCTGTGCCCCCGTTCTGTCATGTGCTGCTCCCATCCTGCGCCCCCCGTTCTGTCATGTGCTGCCCTATTCTGTCATGTGCTGCTCCCATCCTGCGCCCCCATTCTGTCATGTGCTGCCCTATTCTGTCATGTGGTGCTCCCATCCTGCGCCTCCATTCTGACATGTGCTGCACCCATCCTGCGCCTCCATTCTGACATGTGCTGCACCCATCCTGCGCCTCCATTCTGACATGTACTGCACCCATCCTGCGCCTCCATTCTGTCATTTGCTGCTCTCATCCTGCGCCCCCATCCTGTCATGTGCTGCTCCCATCCTGCGCCCCCGTTCTGTCATGTGCTGCCGCCATCCTGCGCCCCGTTCTGTCATGTGCTGCCGCCATCCTGCGCCCTGTTCTGTCATGTGCTGCTTCCATCCTGCACCCCCGTTCTGTCATGTGCTGCCGCCATCCTGCGCCCCCGTTCTGTCATGTGCTGCTCCCATCCTGCGTCCCCATCCTGTCATGTCCTGCTCCCATCCTGCGCCACCGTTCTGTCATGTGCTGCCCTATTCTGTCATGTGCTGCTCCCATCCTGCGCCCCCTTCTGTCATGTGCTGCTCCCATCCTGCGCCACCATTCTTTAATTTGCTGCTCCCATCCATATGCCCCATACGCTGCTCCATAAAGGTTTATGGCCCCCATAAAATGCTCCATAGTATATGCCCCCGTACACTGCTCAATTATGGTTTATGGCCCCATAAGATGCTCCATTATGGTTTATGGCCCCATAAGATGCTCCATTGTATATGCCCCGTATGCTGCTGCAATATATATAAAAAAAAAATACCATACTCACCTATGGTCGCTGGGCGCCGAGTGCTGGGGGGCCTGAGCAGGCGGGGACATCGGCGCGCTGTGGGAGTCAGGTGCCGGTATCGCCGCCAGCTCAGGCCCCCCAGCACTTACTATATTCACCTGGCCCCGTTCCACAACTGCGCGCATTAAGCGCGTCATCATGCCCTCTGAACTGAAGGTCACAGGCCGAGGACCGGGAAGATGGCGGCGCGCAGCGGTGGAACGGGGCCAGGTGAATATAGCCGATACTCACCCTCCTTGGGGTCCCTGCTTCTCTGTTGGAGATCGTGGTGTGCGTTCAGTGTTTATGCATACCGCGATCTCCTGGGAGCGCCACTCTGTGAGGCCCAGACTGCGCCGGCGCTTGCGCAGTCTAGAAAGGCTTCGGACAGAGTGACGCTCCCAGCGTTATATTATAGATATCCCCAATTTCATAACAAAAATGCTTAAATGGAGGGGTAGTAATAAACATTTACGCATGCGCCAGAGCGAAATAGTAGGTGCGATGCCTCACACCAAAATAATAAAATATATAGAGTGTGCTACACACAAGGCATAACAAACTCAGTACCAATGGATGTGGCGTACCTTATAGTATCTGTGATAGTCTGCATAACTATGACTAAAGACGCCAAATAAGATGGTACGCGTGTCCTATGTCGTAGTATCTAGAGCAGTTACTGAAAATAATATTTTCCATTGATATAACATATATCCAAAATAAATACTATATGAAGCGTAATAATAAGAACACCCATATAGGTACATTGTATAATTGGAGCCCAAAAGAAATTTAGAATGCCATAGAGTGGTAATAGTGCAAATATAGCTCCAACCGGCATCTATGCACCCAAAGAGATAATGCTGTCTAACAGACATGGCAAATGTAGTCCAAAAAGGTGGAGGCAGTGAATATACTATATAGAACTCTGACGATAATGATAGTACTGGGTCACGTGCCACAACACAATTTATAGCAAGCATTCCCACGCTTGGAATCTTTTGAAAACCACAGCAGTCCAAAGGACCAAATGCGGTTAATGACGCATGAAAATATTTATACAGCATATATACGCACCATCCCAAGTGGTACTGCACACAAAGCAATACGATATGGATTGTCTCACAAGATTGTAGCCAAAGGTTATACAACTTTCTTTATTATTGTTTATCGTCCAGGGAAAGACATTCTCATATCAGTTGAAGAACGATAGGTACCTAAAGAAAGAGGCCATCGAGCCTTAAGGGTCACATGATCAATGCTGTAAGGCAATAGACTACAGCAATAGGCGAATAAAGGTGTAGAAAGCACAACAATATCTCAAAGTCTTATACACGTGACCAGCTACAAGATATCGAGAATCTAGACTCCTAAAAGAGGAGGAGGGGAAAAGATAAAAGAGAGAAGTCACAGAAAGCAAAAAAATGACTTGATCAAGGGCGCACCCCATATATATAGACCAGATACACTGCCCCCAGAAAGAACAACCCATATGGTATAGATCCTTAATAATAGAGTCATATACTCATTACAAAGGAGGATAATATGGACAGAACCTCTTGGAAGCCACCAGGAGCAGGCTGACAACTTTGACGACAGATTTCCCAAGTCACAGTTTTTTATAGAAACCGGTGAAAAGCATTTCCTCATTGAGCCCTTGAGGTGCCAGACTCTTTAAGTTAAAGATCCACTTAGTTTCACAGCGGAGTAAGTTGTTTGTGATATCACCTCCTCTAATATTAGTCCGAACACTTTCAAGTCCCATAACTTTGAACCCGGACGTGTTGCCCTGATGGACATCCAAGAAATGCATTGCCACTGATGTTAACACCTTCTTCCTCTCTCGATCTCTACGGGCCGTGGAGATATTGGATAGATGTTGCTGTGTCTGTCTTCTGAGTTCTTGTGTCGTTTGTCCGACGTAAATTTTCGGACAATCGCAGAATATCGCATAAATGATGTTTCTGGATCTACAGGTGAAAAATTCTCTGGGTCGAATCTGAAAAGAGAGGGTAGAGACTGAAAAGCCATCCTGTGCTATCATATATTGGCAGATGGTACAGTTGCCACATGGATAGGAGCCATAAATCCTAGTGCCCCTGTTTAGTCTTGTAGTGGGCCGTTGGTAGTGGCTGTGACACAGAGAGTCCCTCAAATTTTTGGCTCTTCTGGCCAGCAAACAAGGTGATCTGGACACAAAAGGCACGATTCTTTTTTCACTCATAAGGATATCCCAATTGTTGTTGAGTATTTTACGGATATCCGCCCACCGATTATTAAAGGTGGTAATTACAGAAAGGGGACGAGAAACATCACGTACCTTTTTTGTGAGCAGGTTACTCCTATCTTGCTGTAAGGCATGTTGAAAAGCACCCGAGATAGCCCTTCCAGGATACCCCCTCTTCTTGAATCGGCACAAGAGATCTTTGGACTGTTGCAAGACGTCTGTATCAGTACTGCAGTTTCTTCTTAACCGAAGGAACTGTCCCTTTGGGATCCCCTTCTTCAGATAGTGCGGATGGAAACTTGTATAGTGGAGGAGACTATTGGTGGCGGTGGTTTTTCTGAATAGAGAGCTCACGATACCTGAGTTCTGGATGGAAAGTTTAAGATCAAGAAAATCAATGCTATGATCAGAGACAACAGATGTGAGTTTGATGTTACAAGAGTTCTCGTTTAGGTCCATAATGAACCTATTACAATCCTCCAAAGGGCCAGTCCATAGCAGCAGAATGTCATCAATGTAGCGTTGCCACACCAAAACATTGGATGTAAACGCCTGAGGTTTATAGACAATCAACTCCTCCCACCATCCAAGAAATAGATTGGCATATGATGGTGCACAACGTGCCCCCATCGCCGTACCAAATAACTGACGAAAGAACTTCCTATCGAAGAATGTCTTTCCCTGGACGATAAACAATAATAAAGAAAGTTGTATAACCTTTGGCTACAATCTTGTGAGACAATCCATATCGTATTGCTTTGTGTGCAGTACCACTTGGGATGGTGCGTATATATGCTGTATAAATATTTTCATGCGTCATTAACCGCATTTGGTCCTTTGGACTGCTGTGGTTTTCAAAAGATTCCAAGCGTGGGAATGCTTGCTATAAATTGTGTTGTGGCACGTGACCCAGTACTATCATTATCGTCAGAGTTCTATATCGTATATTCACTGCCTCCACCTTTTTGGACTACATTTGCCATGTCTGTTAGACAACATTATCTCTTTGGGTGCATAGATGCCGGTTGGAGCTATATTTGCACTATTACCACTCTATGGCATTCTAAATTTCTTTTGGGATCCAATTATACAATGTACCTATATGGGTGTTCTTATTATTACGCTTCATATAGTATTTATTTTGGATATATGTTATATCAATGGAAAATATTATTTTCAGTAACTGCTCTAGATACTACGACATAGGACACGCGTACCATCTTATTTGGCGTCTTTAGTCATAGTTATGCAGACTATCACAGATACTATATGGTACGCCACATCCATTGGTACTGAGTTTGTTATGCCTTGTGTGTAGCACACTCTATATATTTTATTATTTTGGTGTGAGGCATCGCACCTACTACTATTTCGCTCTGGCGCATGCGTAAATGTTTATTACTACCCCTCCATTTAAGCATTTTTGTTATGAAATTGGGGATATATATGAATATAACAATACTGGGGACCTCTGTCAATGTATGCGGTACATACATCTTTGTCGATCTTTGTACGATCCGGACATTCTATACGTACAGTGGGGCAAAAAAGTATTTACTCAGTCAGCAATAGTGCAAGTTCCACCACTTAAAAAGATGAGAGGCGTCTGTAATTTACATCATAGGTAGACCTCAACTATGTGAGACAAACTGAGAAAAAAAAATCAAGAAAATCACATTGTCTGTTTTTTTATCATTTTTTTTGCATATTATGGTGGAAAATAAGTATTTTCTTGAACTCTAAAAAATTTTTACGATATGCTGGACGCTCTGTACGCACTAAATGCGCTTGCGCATTGTGCTGTGGCGCCTCCATGTTTGTACAACTTCTGACCAGCTCTCTTGGTAATTTGCAGTAGGTGACCGCTCTTAGCGCATGCGCACTAGCCGATACTTTCCATCTTGGTATACCCGCCGGCGTCACATCCGGTACCATGGTTACACTTCTGGTCTCCAACATGGCGCTATTGCGTCTATTATGGAGCCTGCTGTTGTTCCCTGAGGAGGATCCGCTCAGCTGTTATGGTAACTTATTTAGATAGTTGTATATATAAGCGTCAACATACGGACATTGTTACCTCTGCCCCTGACGAAGCCACTCCGTGGCGACACGCGTTGGGCTTCTTTTTGCCCCCCATGACTGACTTCCTACCGGACTAGTGCTGTTCCTTTCATGGGCAGGTTCTATATGGCGTTCTGAACTCTCGCTTGTTTTTTATCTGTATATTACCACCTTTATGCCTTCCCCTTATCGGTCAGATTTAGCTACTGCTTACAGGCAGGTTTTTACCTGATCTCTTTATTCTATCTGTGCATGTGTTCTTTACCTGCCGGTTTTGTGGTTTAGGCGTCGCCCTGCACCCTATGTTGTACTTCTGTTATACTACCCACAGGTAGCTGGAGGTTGTCCTTTGGCTCATTAGGCATACGGGATGTGTACACATCTAAAGTATTAGATCCATCTAACTTAGGACACTGCCCTACCCGTATTTTATTGATACATTGTGTGTGTGGGCCTTTTTTTGGGAGCTCTACTTTTTATCCATTATGGATATAATCTCTATACGCCTATAGAGCACATCTTATTGTTTTTGAGCCCTGAACAGCTGTATATTGTTTATTCATTGATATCACATATTGTAGTGTGAATCTACATGCTATATCTGTATGTATTGTCTGGTATGAAGTCATTTTCTGGGTCTTGGGGGGTATTCCCTATTTGGGATATGTACCGTTTTAGTTTTTAAATGTTTTTAATTGTTTGCAGTGTCTTGTTTGACCTTAATAAAATGTATTATATTATTTATCTAGGATTTATTATTTTTTGGTGATCCCTGGTGTTGTGTATGTCTCTTTTCTTCCTTTTCATTACTCGATTTGTACGCAACCATTCTGACTGGATTGGTGGAGTCCAAACCCTTTGGAGGTGATTTTGTAAACATTTCTAGCTTTATGAACATATCTTCTTTGGAGTTCATCAGAAATCTCCTTTGTTCTTCCCATAATACACTTCCACAAATATGGTTTGAGGACATCAGACTTTGATAGATCCCTATTCTTTGAATAAAACAGGCTGCCCACTCTCACCCGATTGTCATCTCATAGATTGACAGCACCAGACTCTAAAGGTTCACATACTTTTTTCACTCACAGTCATGTAATATTGGATCACTTTCATAAAAAAATAAAATGAAAAATTCTAATATTTTTTACTCATTTGTTTTATTACTTTTAGGAATGGTGTGAAAATCTTGTGTAGTTTTAGGTCAAATTTATGCAGAAAAATTGAAAATTCTGAAGGGTTCACAAATGTTTGTGTAGCAATGCATTGACAATAACAATGTGCAATTAGCATGATAACACAGAAAATAATGTTATAACATATATACATTAGTATAAAATAAGCTATAAGGAGGTAGAGAAAAGAGAAAACTCACAAAAGCAGGGACAGGGCACGCCACATATACCGCTATATTATTACTACTTATTACAAGATAGCGGGACATGGACAATATATGAAGAAAAACTCAGTGTAAAAAAGGACGTGTGCAGAGGGTGGTAAATGCCGCAAGGACCGTGGATGACGTGATGGCCGTGTGATCAGTCACATTCGTGTGGAAACAGTAAGGTTCCTGGCTGGGCAGCAAAAGGAGCTTCATATAGTTCTTTTTATACAGTTAAGTCCATATATATTTGGACAGAGACGACTTTTTTCTAATTTTGATTATAGACATTACCACAATGAATTTTAAACAAAACAATTCAGATGCAGTTGAAGTTCAGACTTTCAGCTTTCTTTTGAGGGTATCCACATTAAAATTGGATGAAGGGTTTAGGAGTTTCAGCTCCTTAACATGTGCCACCCTGTTTTTAAAGGGACCAAAGGTAATTGGACAATTGACTCCAGGGCTATCTCATGGACAGGTGTAGACAATCCCTTCGTTATGTCATTCTCAATTAAGCAGATAAAAGGCCTGGAGTTGATTTGAGGTGTGGTGCTTGCATTTGGAAGGTTTTGCTGTGAAGTAAACATGCGGTCAAAGGAGCTCTCCATGCAGGTGAAACAAGCCATCCTTAAGCTGCGAAAACAGAAAACACCCATCCGAGAAATTGTTGCAATATTAGGAGTGGCAAAATCTACAGTTTGGTCCATCCTGAGAAAGAAAGAAAGCACTGGTGAACTCATCAATGGAAAAAGACCTGGGCGCCCACGGAAGACAACAGTGGTGGATGATGGCAGAATAATCTCCATGGTGAAGAGAAACCCCTTCACAACAGCCGACCAAGGGAACAACACTCTCCAGGAGGAAGGCGTATCAATATCCAAATCTACCATAAAGAGAAGACTGCATGAAAGTAACTACAGAGGGTTCACTGCACGGTGCAAGCCACTCATAAGAATCAAGAATAAAAAGGCTAAAAAACATCTAAAAAAGCCGCACAGTTCTGGAAGAACATTCTATGGACAGATGAAACCAAGATCAACCTCTACCAGAATGATGGAAAGAGAAAACTATGGCGAAGGCGTGGTCCAGCTCATGATCCAAAGCATACCACATCATCAGTAAACCCGGCGGAGGCAGTGTGATGGCGCGGGCATGCATAAACCCGGCGGAGGCAGTGTGATGGCGCGGGCATGCATGGCTGCCAGTGGCACTGGGTCACTAGTGTTTATTGATGATGTGACACAGGGCAGACGAATGAATTCTGAGGTCTTCAGAGCCGCCATACTGTGTGCTCAGATCCAGCCACATGCAGCCAAACTACATACTACAGATGGACAATGACCCAAAACAAAGCCAAAGCAACCAGGAGTTTATTAAAGCAAAGAAGTGGAATATTCTGGAATGGCCAAGTCAGTCACCTGGTCTCAACCCAATTGAGCAGCATTTCACTTGTTAAAGACTAAACTTCAGTCAGAAAGGCCCACAAACAAACAGCAACTGAAAACCACCGCAGTGAAGGCCTGGAAGAGCATCAAAAAGGAGGAAACACAGCGTGTGGTGATGTCCATGAGTTCAAGACTTCAGGCAGTCATTGCCAACAAGGGGTTTTTAACCAAGTACTAAAAATGAACATGTTATTTAAAATTATTGAATCTGTCCAATTACTTTTGGTCCCTTTAAAAACAGGGTGGCACATGTTAAGGAGCTGAAACTCCTAAACCCTTCATCCAATTTTAATGTGGATACCCTCAAATGAAAGCTGAAAATCTGAACTACAACTGCATCTGAATTGTTTTGTTTAAAATTCATTGTGGTAATGTCTATAACCAAAATTAGAAAAATGTTGTCTCTGTCCAAATATATATATGGACTTAACTGTATATGATTGTATGAAAATGTCCTCATTAACAGAAAATAGAAATCTTTCTTTTGCCTCCATGCTGGAGGGGGACCAGCGACCCCAGCACCTACTTCAGCTGGATGAGAGTCAGAGGACGCACATCCAGCTGAAGTAGGTACTGGGGTCGGCTACTCCCCTTCCCACAGGCCCAGAAGACGATGACGAAGAGGATGTCGCATGTCGAGGGAGCAGAGGATGGTGAGAAGAAAGGGTTTTTTTGTAGAGCAGGGAACATATATACCACAAAGGTGTACAGGAAGAGGGACATGCAAAGATAGGGGACATATATACCAGGATGGGAGGCATATATACCCGGATGTGGGATTATATATACCAGGATGGGGACATATATACCCGGATGGGGGACCTATATAACAGGATAGGATACATATATACCAGGATGGGGGACACATATACCAGGATGGGAGACATATATACCAGGATGGGAGACATATATACCAAGATGGGGACATATATACCAGGATGGGAGACACATATACCAGGATGGGGGACATTTATACCAGGAAGGGAGACATATATACCAGGATGGGGGACATATATACCAGGATGGTGGACACATATACCAGGATGGGGGATTATATATACCAGGATGGGGGATTATATAAACCAGGATGGGGGACACATATACCAGGATGAGGGACACATACACCAGGATGGGGGACATATATACCAGGATGGGGGACACATATACCAGGATGGGGGACAAATATACCAGCATGGGGGACACATATGCCAGGATGGGAGACACATATACCAGGATGGGGGACATTTATACCAGGATGGGGGACACATATACCAGGATGGGGGACACATATACCAGGATGGGGGACACATATACCAGGATGGGGGATTATATATACCAGGATGGGGATTCCTATACCAGGTTGGGGGACACATATACCAGGTTGGGGGACATTATATATATATAAGTTGAATGGAGCTGGTCAGATGTGACATCATTTAAAGTGACATCTTTTTAAATCTATCATCAGAAATACACCACAATGGTAACCTATGGTATATTCTCCTTCATGCGGTCATGCACTGATCCATCTGCTTTCATCCACAGGTACGTCTGAACTGTCTCCTAATCTGGAATAGCCACTGCATACCAGAATCCCATGTACTTCTCTCCCTCTGTTTTAACTGGTACGCTGCTACTTTTTCCCTGACTTTAAAGGGAATCTGTCAGCCCTAAAATCGTATGAGCTAAGGCCACCGGCATCAGTGGCTTATCTACCGCATTCTGTAGACAACCTTCAATCTCCAACCACTGCCTACTGCTACAGATTCTTTCTTCCCTCGGCATCAAAGGCCTTGCCCTGTCCTGGATTGCCTCATACCTTTCCGACCGCACATTTAGTGTTTCCCACTCCCACACTACCTCCTCATCCTGCCCTCTCTCTGTTGGAGTCCCTCAAGGCTCTGTCCTAGGGCCCCTACTCTTTTCCATCTATACCCTTGGCCTAGGACAACTCATAAAGTCCCATGGCTTCCAGTATCACCTTATGCGGACGACACTCAGATCTACCTCTCTGGCCCAGATGTCACCCCTCTGCTGTCCAGAATCCCGAAGTGTCTATCAGCCATATCCTCCTTCACCTCTCGCTTCCTAAAACTCAATGTAGACAAAACATCATCTTTCCCCCATCTCACGTATCCCCCCTACCTGACCTATCTATTATGGTAAACGGCATCACGCTCTCTCCCGCACCTGAAATGCGCTGCCTCGGGGTAACTCTCGACTCTGCACTGTCCTTAAAACCGCACGTCTAAACTCTTGCCACCTCCTGTCGCCTCCAACTCAAAAATATTGCCAGAATCCGTCCCTTCCTCAGCTCACAATCTACTAAAACTCTTATGCATGCCCTCATCATTTCCCGCCTCGATTACAGCAACACCCTCCTCTGTGGCCTCCCCACTAACTCTCTTGCACCGCTCCAGTCTGTCCTCAACTCTGCTGCCCGGCTAATCCACCTCTCTCCTCGCTACTCCCCTGCTTCTCCCCTCTGCAAATCCCTCCACTGGCTCCCAATTCTCCAACGAATCCAGTTCAAACTACTAACACTGATCTACAAAACCATCCACAACCTGTCCCCCCTATATCTCTGAACTTCCCTCACGTAATCTCCGATCCTCCCAAGACCTCCTACTCTCCTCCACACTTATTTCTCCCGAATAGCCCCCATCCTCTGGAATTCCACGCCTCAAAATGTCCGATTATCCACCACCCTCGGATCCTTCAGACGGAACCTGAAAACCCATCTCTTCAGGAAAGCCTACAGCCTGCAATAACCATTCTGCCGCCTCACCAACCACCTGAGCTGCCGCCTCACCAACACCTGAGCTGCCGCCTCACCAATTGCCTGAGCTGCCGCCTCACCAATTGCCCGAGCTGCCGCCTCACCAACCACCAGAGCTGCCACCTCACCAACCACCAGAGCTGTCGCCTCACCATCACCAGAGCTGCCAACTCACCACCACCTGAGCTGCCGCCTCACCACCACCAGAGCTGCCAACTCACCACCACCTGAGCTGCCGCCTCACCACCACCAGAGCTGCCGCCTCACCAACCACCCGAGTTGCCGCCTCACCACCACCAGAGCTGCCGCCTCACCAACCACCCGAGTTGCCGCCTCACCACCACCAGAGCTGCCGCCTCACCAACCACCCGAGTTGCCGCCTCACCATCACCAGAGCTGCCGCCTCACCACCACCCGAGCTTTCGCCTCACCACCACCAGAGAGGCCGCACCCCCGACCTTCTGTCTCTTCCCCATTACCCTGTAGAATGTAAGTCCGCAAGGAAAGGGTCCTCTCCCCTCTGCACCAGTCTGTCACTGTAAATTTGTTTACTGTAAATATTATCTATAATCCTGTATGTAACCCCTTTTCTCATGTACAGCACCATGGAATTAACGGTGCTATATAAATAAATCATAATAATAATATTATATACTGTGACAAAACACTCCGTGATCGCCTTTGCTGGGGTCAAAGGTCACGTGTTTTGTGCATTGAATTTCTGAGGCGTACAGCAGGTTTCCAAGTAGGCTGACCTCAGGTCAGATTTATTAAAGTGAAAGCAACACAGAAAAACAAAACATAAAAATAAATCCTAGCCTGTCCTGCACTAACTAAACAAACACTTTGCTAACTTAACAACTGGGGGGGCTTCTCCCACCCACCTAACATCACACAATTCTTGAGCAGAGCTCTCACTCACGTTTGTCTCACACAGACAGGCAATCTGTGTGCCCCAGGCAGACGCTGGAAACCCCCAGCTGGTCATCTTTTATTCCTGCAATCATTAACCCATTAGCACCCTGAAGATACTGAGTGGCCTAATTCACATAGGACAAACACCTAGGCGAGATATACCTGCCTCCAACTACCACACCAGCATGAGTCTTACATACCCACCCCCCCCCCCCCTTGCTCAGACCACTCCGGTCGAGCAAGAACACTCTTGAAACAGTGCACTCGGGATAGGGCATCGGCGTTCCCCATCTGCACCCCAGGTCGGTGCTCCACCGTAAAAGAGTAAGCCTGCAGGGCAAGGAACCACCGGGTTACCCGACTATTACGGTCTTTGTGGAGGTGCATCCACTTGAGATGGGCATGGTCTGTGACCAGCCTAAACTTCCTACCGGCCAGGTAATACTTGAGGGAGTCAAGAGCCCATTTAATGGCTAGGCACTCTTTTTCAACCACCGCATACCTCTGCTCATGTACATTCAGTTTCCGACTGAGATAGAGGACCGGGTGTTCGACTCCGTCCCTCACCTGGGAAAGTACAGCTCCGACACCAGTATCAGAGGCATCAGTTTGCACCACAAACTCGCTGCTGAAATCAGGAGTCACTAGTACGGGCTGAGAGCACAAAGCCCGTTTCAGGCTGTGGAAGGCCTCTTCAGCAGCTGAGGTCCATTTTACCATGACGGAACCCTTCCCCTTGGTAAGATCCGTCAAGGGAGTAGCCATGGCTGCAAAATTGGGTATGAACCGGCGATAATAGCCGGCAATCCCCAGGAAAGCCTGTACTTGTTTTTTGTTCACTGGTTGTGGCCAGCCCTGAATTGCCTGTATTTTGTCGATCTGGGGTTTAACCACTCGTCGGCCAATCACGTAGCCCAAGTATCGGGCTTCTTCAAGCCCGATGTGGCATTTCTTGGGGTTTGCCGTTAAACCTGCATCTCGCAGGTCATCAATCACCGCTTGTACCTTCTGGAGATGAGTTTCCCAGTCCATGCTGTAAATTACGATGTCATCCAGGTAGGCAGAAGCGTACTGTCTGTGAGGCCTCAAGACTCGATCCATCAATCTCTGGAACGTTGCGGGAGCTCCGTGAAGTCCAAACGGCATATAGACATACTGGAACAGACCTTCCGGTGTAGCAAATGCCGTCTTCTCTCTGGCCGCCTCGGCCAGAGGAATCTGCCAGTACCCCTTTGTTAAATCCAGGGTCGTAATGTATCGGGCTTTACCAAGCCGGTCGATCAACTCATCGACCCGGGGCATAGGGTACGCATCAAATTTAGAAACTGCATTCAGTTTCCTAAAGTCATTACAAAACCGGATGGAGCCATCCGGTTTATGTATCAGCACAATTGGACTGGACCAGGCGCTGTGCGACTCTTCAATGACTCCTAAGTCCAACATTGCCATCACTTCCCGGGAGACGGCTTCACGGCGGGCTTCCGGAATCCGGTAGGGCTTCACATGAACAGTGACGCCAGGCTCTGTGACAATCTCATGTTTCACCAACTTAGTCCGGCCAGGTTTTTCGGAGAAAAACTGTCGGTTCTGTAACAAAAATTGCTTAACCTCAGATTTTTGTCGTTCTGAGAGAGTCTCGGCAACCTGCACCTCCGGTACAGTAGGTGAACAAACCGGACGGGGCAGATCCGCCGTTAGGGCAGAGCGGTCTTTCCAGGATTTTATCAGATTCACATGATAAATCTGTTCTGGTTTTCTCTTACCCGGCTGGTACACTTTATAGTTCACTTCACCAACTCTTTCTCGGACCTCAAATGGGCCCTGCCATTTCGCCAGGAATTTACTATCCACCGTAGGGATTAGGACCAACACCCTATCGCCGGGTGCAAATGTACGGACCTTAGCGCCTCTATCATAACTTTGCCTCTGGGCTCCCTGGGCCTGTAACATATGGTCCCTAACAATGGGCATGACAGCGGCAATACGATCCTGCATTTGTGTTACATGGTCGATCACCATTTTAAAGGGAGTGACTTGACCTTCCCAGGTTTCTTTTGCGACGTCCAGCAGTCCCCGGGGACGACGGGCGTACAACAGTTCGAAAGGCGAAAACCCTGTGGAAGACTGGGGAACTTCCCTAATGGCAAACAGCAAATAGGGTAACAAGTAATCCCAGTTCTTCCCATCTTTGTCTATCGCCTTCCGGAGCATCTGTTTTAAGGTTCTGTTGAAGCGCTCAACCAGGCCATCTGTTTGAGGGTGATAGACAGACGTACGCAACGGGTCTATTTGTAAGAGCCTGCAGAGCTCCTTCATTACCCTTGACATAAAGGGAGTCCCCTGGTCGGTGAGTATCTGTTTTGGAATTCCCACCCGACTAAACACTTGTACCAATTCCTTGGCGATCGTCTTGGTAACTGTGTTACGCAAAGGGACGGCTTCCGGGTAACGAGTGGCATAGTCCACGATGACGAGGATATGTTGGTGCCCACGTGCGGATCGGGGAAGGGGCCCAACCAAATCCATCCCAATTCTCTCAAAAGGGACCCCGATGATAGGAAGGGGTACCAAAGGGCTACGGAACTGAGATTTAGGGGCCGCGATTTGGCACTCTGGACAGGACTCACAATAGTTACGCACATCATAATGTATTCCAGGCCACACAAAACAATGCAATATCCTTTCTGTGGTTTTCTGTACCCCCAGATGTCCCCCCATTATATGTCCGTGGGCCAAATCCAGTACCTTCCGCCGATAAGGTTTGGGTACCACTAACCGTTGCACTGTGTCTTCCCCTTTTTTTTCTACCTGGTAGAGCAAATCATTTTCCAGAACCATATACGGGTACGCTAGCCTAGTGTCAGGTTCTACGGGTACCCCATCTATCATTTTTACATTTTTCCTAGCCGGAGTCAGGGTAGGATCTTTAATTTGCTCGCTGTGGAAGTCATCCACCTGGACTCCCAAATCTGGCAGGCAGGGTGCCGGATGGCTGTCTGCCTCCGCCTCTCGCTGAGGTTCCTCAGTTTCCCCCACCATGACGGAGAAGGGGTACTGAAGGTTAGATTCACTAACCTCCCCAGCAACATCTTCCTGTGGGGTCTCCTCTAGGGGCTCGGGACCTCCAGACGGCATGGGAGAAGATTCACGGGTACAGCTACCGTGAAGGAGCAACTGATTCTCTCACAACTGCCAGAAATAGGGAAAATCCCTGCCCAGGATTACATCCTGTAACAATGCTGGAACGAGTCCCACTTTGTGCTGCACTGACCCATAGGGAGTAGAAATCCATATGACCGGTACGAGCGGGTGTCACCATGCACACACGTCACAGAAAACTTGTCAGACGGACCAGACGGAAGTGCCACCAGACTAGCTTTCACCAGAGTCACCACACTTCCAGAGTCTAGTAATGCCACAACATTTTTCCCATCAACAGATAATTCACACAGGTGTTTCGCTGTATCATTTTGACCCGCATTCACACTCACTAGCTGTGTAACCAAAGACATGCGTTTTCTAGAGTCTATAACGTCGCACTGCATGGGTTCAGCGGTAACAGGACAGTTCGCAGAAACATGACCCTTCTCATGGCAGCGGAAACACCTAACAGGTCCCCTACTGAGACCACCGTCCAATACTCTTGGTCTCGGAGTGCGAGCAGTCCCGGACTCCTCCCCCACAGTTTTAAGCGATTTTCCTTCACCCGTGGTCCCTGGAACAGTCTTACCGGTTCCACGAGCAGGAGGCACAGACCGGGGGCTGGCGGTGTCGTCGGGAAGTCCTTCTGCCACGGAATAACGCTCGACCAACTCCACAAGTTGATCCGCTGTCGTGGGATTTCCTTGGCTTACCCACCTTTTCAGCGCTGGGGGTAGTACTCTCAGGTACTTGTCCAGGACAACCCGCTGGATTATTTCGGGTATTGTCAGTACCTTGGGTTGCAGCCATTTCTTTGTTAAGTAGATCAGGTCGAACATCTGAGACCGCGCCGGTTTATCTTGCTGGTATGTCCACTGATGTACCCTCTGTGCCCGGACAGCCGTCGTCACACCCAGCCGGGCCAGGATCTCAGCTTTCAGTTTCTCAAAGTCCTGAGCGACCTCCGGGGCAATCAAATCGGCCCATCGTGCCTTCGGCCACTTCTCTCTCAATGCCGTCCGCTCAAACGTTGTCAGGTATGCCTCGACGTCATCTTCTGCAGTCAGCTTTTGCCAGTATCGACTCACATGGATCCTCCTGGACTCTGCTTCCGGGTCAGCGTCAGGCATGCTCACCAGGCGCTGCGCCACCTGTTGGAGAAGTTGGCGGTCTGCAACCGTCATGTCCACTAACTCCTTCAGCTGTGCGGCCATCAAGCGATTAGCTTCGTAGTGGACTGTACTAAGGCTTTCACCACGTCTTCCATGCTGTTGCCTGTGCCACGGTATGCCCGCATTCTCCACCACAATGTGACACAACACTCCGGGATCGCCTTTGCTGGGGTCAAAGGTCACGTGGTTTGTGCATTGAATTTCTGAGGCGTACAGCAGGTTTCCAAGTAGGCTGACCTCAGGTCAGATTTATTAAAGTGAAAGCAACACAGAAAAACAAAACATAAAAATGAATCCTAGCCTGTCCGGCACTAACTAAACAAACACGTTGCTAACTTAACAACTGGGGGGGCTTCTCCCACCCAGCTAACATCACACAATTCTTGAGCAGAGCTCTCACTCACGTTTGTCTCACACAGACAGGCAATCTGTGTGCCCCAGGCAGACGCTGGAAACCCCCAGCTGGTCATCTTTTATTCCTGCAATCATTAACCCATTAGCACCCTGAAGATACGGAGTGGCCTAATTCACATAGGACAAACACCTGGGCAAGATATACCTGCCTCCAACTACCACTTTCCCAGTGGCAGCAGGATTCGCCGGATGTATCATCACTAAGCTGTAACCCAGCTTTCCCAGTGGCAGCAGGATTCGCCGGATGTATCATCACTAAGCTGTAACTCAGCTTTCCCAGTGGCAGCAGGATTCACCGGATGTATCATCACTAAGCTGTAACAAAGCTTTCACAGTGGCAGCAGGATTCGCCAGATGTATCATCACTAAGCTGTAACCCAGCTTTCCCAGTGGCAGCAGGATTCGCTGGATGTATCATCACTAAGCTGTAAGAAAGCTTTCCCAGTGGCAGCAGGATTCACCGGATGTATCATCACTAAGCTGTAATAAAGCTTTCACAGTGGCAGCAGGATTCGCCAGATGTATCATCACTAAGCTGTAACCCAGCTTTCCCAGTGGCAGCAGGATTCGCTGGATGTATCATCACTAAGCTGTAATAAAGCTTTCACAGTGGCAGCAGGATTCGCCAGATGTATCATCACTAAGCTGTAACCCAGCTTTCCCAGTGGCAGCAGGATTCGCTGGATGTATCATCACTAAGCCGTAAGAAAGCTTTCCCAGTGGCAGCAGGATTCACCGGATGTATCATCACTAAGCTGTAACCCAGCTTTCCCAGTGGCAGCAGGATTCGCCGGATGTATCATCACTAAGCTGTAACTCAGCTTTCCCAGTGGCAGCAGGATTCGCCGGATGTATCATCACTAAGCTGTAACAAAGCTTTCACAGTGGCAGCAGGATTCGCCAGATGTATCATCACTAAGCTGTAACCCAGCTTTCCCAGTGGCAGCAGGATTCGCTGGATGTATCATCACTAAGCCGTAAGAAAGCTTTCCCAGTGGCAGCAGGATTCACCGGATGTATCATCACTAAGCTGTAACCCAGCTTTCCCAGTGGCAGCAGGATTCGCCAGATGTATCATCACTAAGCTGTAACCCAGCTTTCCCAGTGGCAGCAGGATTCGCTGGATGTATCATCACTAAGCCGTAAGAAAGCTTTCCCAGTGGCAGCAGGATTCACCGGATGTATCATCACTAAGCTGTAACCCAGCTTTCCCAGTGGCAGCAGGATTCGCCAGATGTATCATCACTAAGCTGTAACCCAGCTTTCCCAGTGGCAGCAGGATTCGCTGGATGTATCATCACTAAGCTGTAAGAAAGCTTTCCCAGTGGCAGCAGGATTCACCGGATGTATCATCACTAAGCTGTAACAAAGCTTTCACAGTGGCAGCAGGATTCGCCAGATGTATCATCACTAAGCTGTAACCCAGCTTTCCCAGTGGCAGCAGGATTCGCTGGATGTATCATCACTAAGCCGTAAGAAAGCTTTCCCAGTGGCAGCAGGATTCACCGGATGTATCATCACTAAGCTGTAACCCAGCTTTCCCAGTGGCAGCACAATTCGCCAGATGTATCATCACTAAGCTGTAACCCAGCTTTCCCAGTGGCAGCAGGATTCGCTGGATGTATCATCACTAAGCTGTAAGAAAGCTTTCCCAGTGGCAGCAGGATTCACCGGATGTATCATCACTAAGCTGTAACCCAGCTTTCCCAGTGGCAGCAGGATTCGCTGGATGTATCATCACTAAGCTGTAAGAAAGCTTTCCCAGTGGCAGCAGGATTCACCGGATGTATCATCACTAAGCTGTAACAAAGCTTTCACAGTGGCAGCAGGATTCGCCAGATGTATCATCACTAAGCTGTAACCCAGCTTTCCCAGTGGCAGCAGGATTCGCTGGATGTATCATCACTAAGCCGTAAGAAAGCTTTCCCAGTGGCAGCAGGATTCACCGGATGTATCATCACTAAGCTGTAACCCAGCTTTCCCAGTGGCAGCAGGATTCGCCAGATGTATCATCACTAAGCTGTAACCCAGCTTTCCCAGTGGCAGCAGGATTTGCTGGATGTATCATCACTAAGATGTAAGAAAGCTTTCCCAGTGGCAGCAGGATTCACCGGATGTATCATCACTAAGCTGTAACAAAGCTTTCACAGTGGCAGCAGGATTCGCCAGATGTATCATCACTAAGCTGTAACCCAGCTTTCCCAGTGGCAGCAGGATTCGCTGGATGTATCATCACTAAGCCGTAAGAAAGCTTTCCCAGTGGCAGCAGGATTCACCGGATGTATCATCACTAAGCTGTAACCCAGCTTTCCCAGTGGCAGCAGAATTCGCCAGATGTATCATCACTAAGCTGTAACCCAGCTTTCCCAGTGGCAGCAGGATTCGCTGGATGTATCATCACTAAGCTGTAAGAAAGCTTTCCCAGTGGCAGCAGGATTCACCGGATGTATCATCACTAAGCTGTAACCCAGCTTTCCCAGTGGCAGCAGGATTCGCTGGATGTATCATCACTAAGCTGTAAGAAAGCTTTCCCAGTGGTAGCAGGATTCACCGGATGTATCATCACTAAGCTGTAACAAAGCTTTCACAGTGGCAGCAGGATTCGCCAGATGTATCATCACTAAGCTGTAACCCAGCTTTCCCAGTGGCAGCAGGATTCGCTGGATGTATCATCACTAAGCCGTAAGAAAGCTTTCCCAGTGGCAGCAGGATTCACCGGATGTATCATCACTAAGCTGTAACCCAGCTTTCCCAGTGGCAGCAGGATTCGCCAGATGTATCATCACTAAGCTGTAACCCAGCTTTCCCAGTGGCAGCAGGATTCACCGGATGTATCATCACTAAGCTGTAAGAAAGCTTTCACAGTGGCAGCAGGATTCACCGGATGTATCATCACTAAGCTGTAACCCAGCTTTCCCAGTGGCAGCAGGATTCGCTGGATGTATCATCACTAAGCTGTAAGAAAGCTTTCCCAGTGGCAGCAGGATTCACCGGATGTATCATCACTAAGCTGTAAGAAAGCTTTCACAGTGGCAGCAGGATTCACCGGATGTATCATCACTAAGCTGTAACCCAGCTTTCCCAGTGGCAGCAGGATTCGCTGGATGTATCATCACTAAGCTGTAAGAAAGCTTTCCCAGTGGCAGCAGGATTCACCGGATGTATCATCACTAAGCTGTAACCCAGCTTTCCCAGTGGCAGCAGGATTCGCCAGATGTATCATCACTAAGCTGTAACCCAGCTTTCCCAGTGGCAGCAGGATTCGCTGGATGTATCATCACTAAGCTGTAAGAAAGCTTTCCCAGTGGCAGCAGGATTCACCGGATGTATCATCACTAAGCTGTAACAAAGCTTTCACAGTGGCAGCAGGATTCGCCAGATGTATCATCACTAAGCTGTAACCCAGCTTTCCCAGTGGCAGCAGGATTCGCTGGATGTATCATCACTAAGCTGTAAGAAAGCTTTCCCAGTGGCAGCTGGATTCACCGGATGTATCATCACTAAGCTGTAACCCAGCTTTCCCAGTGGCAGCAGCAGACTATGGAATCACACTATGCTGTAACCAAGCTTTCCCAGTGGCAGCAGGATTCGCCAGATGTATCATCACTAAGCTGTAACCCAGCTTTCCCAGTGGCAGCAGGATTCGCTGGATGTATCATCACTAAGCTGTAAGAAAGCTTTCCCAGTGGCAGCTGGATTCACCGGATGTATCATCACTAAGCTGTAACCCAGCTTTCCCAGTGGCAGCAGCAGACTATGGAATCACACTGTGCTGTAGCCCCTCTCACCCATTGTGAGCTGCAGCCTTCAACATATCATTCATAGCACAGCTTTTCCAGTCTCAGGATGGATTACTACTGAGCTATAACCCAACTTTCCAATGCTCTGCTACCATCTCAGACTGTATAATCAGTAAACTGTAACCCAGCTTTCCCACTGTCCGCGGCGGCCACAGAATGAGCCATAACAATATCTCCTGAAGATGGAGAGGCTCCACATAGAGGAGGGAAATGATTGCACAATTTAATGGAATTTATTCTCTTATTATTCTATTCTCTATATTTCAGGCAGAAACTTCTAAAGAAACATAAGAAGAAATTTGTAAACTAAAGTGCGTTACACTGAGGGGCAAAACAGGGAATAAAAGCATCAGAAACACAAGGTGAAAACAAGGACAGTGTGCAGCCTGCGGCCTACAAGGGAAAATGAGAAAAGGCTCCAAGTGTCCAAACAAAAGCGCAGAATTACCCGGGGTGTAATGTGCACAGGGACGGAGACAGGGAGACACTCACCGTGTGCTGAGGAGGAGGAGAAGGACCTGCGGTGACGTCATCACTGAGAGCAGTCAGTGCGGGAGGAGAAGGACCTGCGGTGACGTCATCACTGAGAGCACTCAGTGCAGGAGAAGGACCTGCAGTGACGTCATCACTGAGAGCAGTCAGTGCGGGAGGAGAAGGACCTGCAGTGACGTCATCACTGAGAGCAGTCAGTGCGGGAGGAGAAGGACCTGCAGTGACGTCATCACTGAGAGCAGTCAGTGCGGGAGGAGAAGGACCTGCGGTGACGTCATCACTGAGAGCAGTCAGTGCGGGAGGAGAAGGACCTGCGGTGACGTCATCACTGAGAGCACTCAGTGCAGGAGAAGGACCTGCAGTGACGTCATCACTGAGAGCAGTCAGTGCGGGAGGAGAAGGACCTGCAGTGACGTCATCACTGAGAGCAGTCAGTGCGGGAGGAGAAGGACCTGCAGTGACGTCATCACTGAGAGCAGTCAGTGCGGGAGGAGAAGGACCTGCAGTGACGTCATCACTGAGAGCAGTCAGTGCAGGAGAAGGACCTGCGGTGACGTCATCACTGAGAGCAGTCAGTGCAGGAGAAGAACCTGCAGTGACGTCATCACTGAGAGCAGTCAGTGCGGGAGGAGAAGGACCTGCGGTGACGTCATCACTGAGAGCAGTCAGTGCGGGAGGAGAAGGACCTGCGGTGACGTCATCACTGAGAGCACTCAGTGCAGGAGAAGGACCTGCAGTGACGTCATCACTGAGAGCAGTCAGTGCGGGAGGAGAAGGACCTGCAGTGACGTCATCACTGAGAGCAGTCAGTGCGGGAGAAGGACCTGCAGTGACGTCATCACTGAGAGCAGTCAGTGCGGGAGGAGAAGGACCTGCGGTGACGTCATCACTGAGAGCAGTCAGTGCGGGAGGAGAAGGACCTGCGGTGACGTCATCACTGAGAGCAGTCAGTGCGGGAGGAGAAGGACCTGCGGTGACGTCATCACTGAGAGCACTCAGTGCAGGAGAAGGACCTGCAGTGACGTCATCACTGAGAGCAGTCAGTGCGGGAGGAGAAGGACCTGCGGTGACGTCATCACTCAGAGCAGTCAGTGCGGGACTGAGCCAGGGGCTCTCCTGCTCTTCACACACGGCTCTGCTCTACACACACGGCTCTGCTCTACACACACACACACGGCTCTGCTCTACACACACACGGCTCTGCTCTACACACACACGGCTCTGCTCTACACACACACACGGCTCTGCTCTACACACATACACACATGGCTCTGCTCTACACACACACACGGCTCTGCTCTACACACACACACATGGCTCTGCTCTACACACACACGGCTCTGCTCTACACACACACACATGGCTCTGCTCTACACACACACACGGCTCTGCTCTACACACACACGGCTCTGCTCTACACACACGGCTCTGCTCTACACACACGGCTCTGCTCTACACACACACGGCTCTGCTCTACACACACACACACGGCTCTGCTCTACACACACACGGCTCTGCTCTACACACACACACATGGCTCTGCTCTACACACACACACGGCTCTGCTCTACACACACACGGCTCTGCTCTACACACACGGCTCTGCTCTACACACACGGCTCTGCTCCACACACACACACGGCTCTGCTCCACACACACACACGGCTCTGCTCCACACACACACACGGCTCTGCTCCACACACACACACGGCTCTGCTCTACACACACACACGGCTCTGCTCTGCACACACACGGCTCTGCTCTACACACACACGGCTCTGCTCTACACACACACACACGGCTCTGCTCTACACACACACGGCTCTGCTCTACACACACACACATGGCTCTGCTCTACACACACACGGCTCTGCTCTACACACACACGGCTCTGCTCCACACACACACACGGCTCTGCTCTACACACACGGCTCTGCTCCACACACACACACGGCTCTGCTCCACACACACACACGGCTCTGCTCCACACACACACACGGCTCTGCTCCACACACACACACGGCTCTGCTCTACACACACACACGGCTCTGCTCTGCACACACACGGCTCTGCTCTACACACACACACGGCTCTGCTCCACACACACACACGGCTCTGCTCCACACACACGGCTCTGCCCTACACACACACGGCTCTGCTCTACACACACACACGGCTCTGCTCTACACACACACGGCTCTGCTCCACACACACACACGGCTCTGCTCTACACACACGGCTCTGCTCCACACACACACACGGCTCTGCTCCACACACACACACGGCTCTGCTCCACACACACACACGGCTCTGCTCCACACACACACACGGCTCTGCTCTACACACACACACGGCTCTGCTCTGCACACACACGGCTCTGCTCTACACACACACACGGCTCTGCTCCACACACACACACGGCTCTGCTCCACACACACACACGGCTCTGCTCTACACACACGGCTCTGCTCCACACACACACACGGCTCTGCTCCACACACACACACGGCTCTGCTCCACACACACACACGGCTCTGCTCCACACACACACACGGCTCTGCTCTACACACACACACGGCTCTGCTCTGCACACACACGGCTCTGCTCTACACACACACACGGCTCTGCTCTACACACACACACACGGCTCTGCTCTACACACACACACGGCTCTGCTCTACACACACACACGGCTCTGCTCTACACACACGGCTCTGCCCTACACACACACGGCTCTGCTCTACACACACACACGGCTCTGCTCTACACACACACACACGGCTCTGCTCTACACACACACGGCTCTGCTCTACACACACACACACGGCTCTGCTCTACACACACACGGCTCTGCTCTACACACACACACATGGCTCTGCTCTACACACACACACGGCTCTGCTCTACACACACACGGCTCTGCTCTACACACACACACGGCTCTGCTCCACACACACACGGCTCTGCTCTACACACACACACGGCTCTGCTCCACACACACACACGGCTCTGCTCCACACACACACACGGCTCTGCTCCACACACACACACGGCTCTGCTCCACACACACACACGGCTCTGCTCTGCACACACACGGCTCTGCTCTACACACACACACGGCTCTGCTCTACACACACACACACGGCTCTGCTCTACACACACACACGGCTCTGCTCTACACACACGGCTCTGCCCTACACACACACGGCTCTGCTCTACACACACACGGCTCTGCTCTACACACACACACACGGCTCTGCTCTACACACACACGGCTCTGCTCTACACACACACACATGGCTCTGCTCTACACACACACACGGCTCTGCTCTACACACACACGGCTCTGCTCTACACACACACACGGCTCTGCTCTACACACACACACACGGCTCTGCTCTACACACACACACGGCTCTGCTCTACACACACACACGGCTCTGCTCCACACACACACACGGCTCTGCTCCACACACACACACGGCTCTGCTCTACACACACACACGGCTCTGCTCTACACACACACACGGCTCTGCTCTACACACACACGGCTCTGCTCTACACACACACACGGCTCTGCTCCACACACACACAGCTCTGCTCTACACACACACACGGCTCTGCTCTACACACACACGTCTCTGCTCTACACACACACGGCTCTGCTCTACACACACACACGGCTCTGCTCTACACACACACACGGCTCTGCTCTACACACATGGTTCTGCTCTACACACACACACACATGGCTCTGCTCTACACACACACGGCTCTGCTCTACACACACACACGGCTCTGCTCTACACACATACACACATGGCTCTGCTCTACACACACACACGGCTCTGCTCCACACACACACACGGCTCTGCTCCACACACACACACGGCTCTGCTCCACACACACACACGGCTCTGCTCTACACACACACACGGCTCTGCTCTACACACACACACGGCTCTGCTCTACACACACACGGCTCTGCTCTACACACACACACGGCTCTGCTCCACACACACACGGCTCTGCTCTACACACACACACGGCTCTGCTCTACACACACACGTCTCTGCTCTACACACACACGGCTCTGCTCTACACACACACACGGCTCTGCTCTACACACACACACGGCTCTGCTCTACACACATGGTTCTGCTCTACACACACACACACATGGCTCTGCTCTACACACACACGGCTCTGCTCTACACACACACGGCTCTGCTCTACACACACACACGGCTCTGCTCTACACACATACACACATGGCTCTGCTCTACACACACACACGGCTCTGCTCTACACACACGGCTCTGCTCTACACACACACACGGCTCTGCTCCACACACACACACGGCTCTGCTCCACACACACGGCTCTGCTCCACACACACACACGGCTCTGCTCCACACACACACACGGCTCTGCTCCACACACACACGGCTCTGCTCCACACACACACACGGCTCTGCTCCACACACACACACGGCTCAGCTCTACACACACGGCTCTGCTCTACACACACACACACATGGCTCTGCTCTACACACACACGGCTCTGCTCTACACACACACACGGCTCTGCTCTACACACATACACACATGGCTCTGCTCTACACACACACACGGCTCTGCTCTACACACACACACGGCTCTGCTCTACACACACACACGGCTCTGCTCTACACACACACGGCTCTGCTCTACACACACACACGGCTCTGCTCTACACACACACACGGCTCTGCTCTACACACATGGTTCTGCTCTACACACACACACACATGGCTCTGCTCTACACACACACACACATGGCTCTGCTCTACACACATACGGCTCTGCTCTACACACACACACGGCTCTGCTCTACACACACACACACGGCTCTGCTCTACACACACACACGGCTCTGCTCTACACACATGGTTCTGCTCTACACACACACACACATGGCTCAGCTCTACACACACACATGGCTCTGCTCTACACACACACACGGCTCTGCTCTACACACACACACGGCTCTGCTCTACACACACACACACATGGCTCTGCTCTACACACACACACACGGCTCTGCTCTACACACACACGGCTCTGCTCTACACACACACGGCTCTGCTCTACACACACACATGGCTCTGCTCTACACACACACGGCTCTGCTCTACACACACACACGGCTCTGCTCTACACACACACACGGCTCTGCTCTACACACACACACAGCTCTGCTCTACACACACACGGCTCTGCTCTACACACATGGTTCTGCTCTACACACACACACGGCTCTGCTCTACACACACACACGGCTCTGCTCTACACACACGGCTCTGCTCTACACACACACACACGGCTCTGCTCTACACACACACACGGCTCTGCTCTACACACACACACGGCTCTGCTCTGCACACACGGCTCTGCTCTACACACACACGGCTCTGCTCTACACACACACGGCTCTGCTCTACACACACGGCTCTGCTCCACACACACACGGCTCTGCTCTACACACACACGGCTCTGCTCTACACACACACACGGCTCTGCTCTACACACACACGGCTCTGCTCCACACACACACACGGCTCTGCTCTACACACACACGGCTCTGCTCTACACACACACACGGCTCTGCTCTACACACACACACGGCTCTGCTCTACACACACACACGGCCCTGCTCTACACACACACGTGGCTCTGCTCTACACACACACACGGCTCTGCTCTACACACACACGGCTCTGCTCTACACACACACACGGCTCTGCTCTACACACACACACACACGGCTCTGCTCTACACACACACACGGCTCTGCTCTACACACACACACACACGGCTCTGCTCTACACACACACACGGCTCTGCTCCACACACACACACGGCTCTGCTCTACACACACACACGGCTCTGCTCCACACACACACACGGCTCTGCTCCACACACACACACGGCTCTGCTCTACACACACACACGGCTCTGCTCTACACACACACACGGCTCTGCTCTACACACACACACGGCTCTGCTCCACACACACACACGGCTCTGCTCTACACACACACACGACTCTGCTCTGCACACACACGGCTCTGCTCTACACATACACGGCTCTGCTCTACACACACACACGGCTCTGCTCTACACACACACGGCTCTGCTCTACACACAGGGCTCTGCTCTACACACACACACGGCTCTGCTCTACACACACACACGGCTCTGCTCTGCACACACACGACTCTGCTCTACACACACACACGGCTCTGCTCTGCACACACACGGCTCTGCTCTACACACACACGGCTCTGCTCTACACACACACACACGGCTCTGCTCTACACACACACACGGCTCTGCTCTACACACACGTGGCTCTGCTCTACACACACACACAGCTCTGCTCTACACACACACACGGCTCTGCTCTACACACACACGGCTCTGCTCTACACACACACGGCTCTGCTCTACACACACACACACGGCTCTGCTCTACACACACACACACACACACATGGCTCTGCTCTACACACACACACACACGGCTCTGCTCTACACACACACACGGCTCTGCTCTACACACACACACGGCTCTGCTCCACACACACGGCTCTGCTCTACACACACACGGCTCTGCTCTACACACACACACGGCTCTGCTCTACACACACGGCTCTGCTCTACACACACACACGGCTCTGCTCTACACACACGGCTCTGCTCTACACACACACACGGCTCTGCTCTACACACACATACGGCTCTGCTCTACACACACACACGGCTCTGCTCTACACACACGGCTCTGCTCTACACACACACACGGCTCTGCTCTACACACACACGGCTCTGCTCTACACACACACACGGCTCTGCTCTACACACATACACACATGGCTCTGCTCTACACACACACACGGCTCTGCTCCACACACACACACGGCTCTGCTCTACACACACACACGGCTCTGCTCCACACACACACACGGCTCTGCTCTACACACACACACGGCTCTGCTCTACACACACGGCTCTGCTCTACACACACACACGGCTCTGCTCTACACACACACGGCTCTGCTCCACACACACACGGCTCTGCTCTACACACACACGGCTCTGCTCTACACACACACACGGCTCTGCTCTACACACATACACACATGGCTCTGCTCTACACACACACACGGCTCTGCTCCACACACACACACGGCTCTGCTCTACACACACACACGGCTCTGCTCCACACACACACACGGCTCTGCTCTACACACACACACGGCTCTGCTCTACACACACGGCTCTGCTCTACACACACACACGGCTCTGCTCTACACACACACGGCTCTGCTCCACACACACACGGCTCTGCTCTACACACACACACGGCTCTGCTCTACACACACGGCTCTGCTCTACACACACACGGCTCTGCTCTACACACACGGCTCTGCTCTACACACACACGGCTCTGCTCTACACACACACACGGCTCTGCTCTGCACACACACGGCTCTGCTCTACACACACACACACGGCTCTGCTCTACACACACACGGCTCTGCTCTACACACACACACGGCTCTGCTCTACACACACACACACGGCTCTGCTCTACACACACACACGGCTCTGCTCTACACACACACACGGCTCTGCTCTACACACACGGCTCTGCCCTACACACACACGGCTCTGCTCTACACACACACGGCTCTGCTCTACACACACACGGCTCTGCTCTACACACACACACGGCTCTGCTCTACACACACACACGGCTCTGCTCTGCACACACACGGCTCTGCTCTACACACACACACATGGCTCTGCTCTACACACACACACGGCTCTGCTCTACACACACACGGCTCTGCTCTACACACACACACGGCTCTGCTCTACACACACACACGGCTCTGCTCTACACACACACACGGCTCTGCTCTACACACACACGGCTCTGCTCTACACACACACACACGGCTCTGCTCTACACACACACGGCTCTGCTCTACACACACGGCTCTGCTCCACACACACACACGGCTCTGCTCTACACACACACACGGCTCTGCTCTACACACACACGGCTCTGCTCTACACACACACACGGCTCTGCTCTACACACACTGCTCTGCTCTACACACACACGGCTCTGCTCTACACACACACACGGCTCTGCTCTACACACACACACACGGCTCTGCTCCACACACACACACGGCTCTGCTCTACACACACACACGGCTCTGCTCTACACACACGGCTCTGCTCTACACACACACACGGCTCTGCTCTACACACACACACGGCTCTGCTCCACACACACACACTGCTCTGCTCCACACACACACACGGCTCTGCTCTACACACACACACGGCTCTGCTCTACACACACACACGGCTCTGCTCTACACACACACGGCTCTGCTCTACACACACACACGGCTCTGCTCCACACACACACAGCTCTGCTCTACACACACACACGGCTCTGCTCTACACACACACGTCTCTGCTCTACACACACACGGCTCTGCTCTACACACACACACGGCTCTGCTCTATACACACTCGGTTCTGCTCTACACACACACACTGCTCTGCTCTACACACACACACGGCTCTGCTCTACACACACACGGCTCTGCTCTACACACACACGTCTCTGCTCTACACACAGCTCTGCTCTACACACACACGGCTCTGCTCTACACACACACACACATGGCTCTGCTCTACACACACACGGCTCTGCTCTACACACACACACGGCTCTGCTCTACACACATACACACATGGCTCTGCTCCACACACACACACGGCTCTGCTCCACACACACACACGGCTCTGCTCCACACACACACACGGCTCTGCTCCACACACACACACGGCTCTGCGCTACACACACACACGGCTCTGCTCTACACACACACACGGCTCTGCTCTACACACACACGGCTCTGCTCTACACACACACACGGCTCTGCTCTACACACACACGGCTCTGCTCTACACACACACGGCTCTGCTCTACACACATGGTTCTGCTCTACACACACACACACATGGCTCTGCTCTACACACACACGGCTCTGCTCTACACACACACACGGCTCTGCTCTACACACATACACACATGGCTCTGCTCTACACACACACACGGCTCTGCTCCACACACACACACGGCTCTGCTCCACACACACACACGGCTCTGCTCCACACACACACACGGCTCTGCTCTACACACACACACGGCTCTGCTCTACACACACACACGGCTCTGCTCTACACACACACGGCTCTGCTCTACACACACACACGGCTCTGCTCCACACACACACGGCTCTGCTCTACACACACACACGGCTCTGCTCTACACACACACGGCTCTGCTCTACACACACACGGCTCTGCTCTACACACACACACGGCTCTGCTCTACACACACACGGCTCTGCTCTACACACATGGTTCTGCTCTACACACACACACACATGGCTCTGCTCTACACACACACGGCTCTGCTCTACACACACACGGCTCTGCTCTACACACACACACGGCTCTGCTCTACACACATACACACACGGCTCTGCTCTACACACACGGCTCTGCTCTACACACACACACGGCTCTGCTCCACACACACACACGGCTCTGCTCCACACACACACACGGCTCTGCTCTACACACACACACGGCTCTGCTCCACACACACACACGGCTCTGCTCTGCACACACACGGCTCTGCTCTACACACACACACGGCTCTGCTCTACACACACGGCTCTGCTCTACACACACACACGGCTCTGCTCTACACACACACACGGCTCTGCTCTACACACACATACGGCTCTGCTCTACACACACACACGGCTCTGCTCTACACACACGGCTCTGCTCTACACACACACACGGCTCTGCTCTACACACACACGGCTCTGCTCTACACACACACACGGCTCTGCTCTACACACATACACACATGGCTCTGCTCTACACACACACACGGCTCTGCTCAACACACACACACGGCTCTGCTCTACACACACACACGGCTCTGCTCCACACACACACACGGCTCTGCTCTACACACACACACGGCTCTGCTCTACACACACGGCTCTGCTCTACACACACACACGGCTCTGCTCTACACACACACACGGCTCTGCTCTACACACACACGGCTCTGCTCTACACACACACACGGCTCTGCTCTGCACACACACGGCTCTGCTCTACACACACACACACGGCTCTGCTCTACACACACACACGGCTCTGCTCTACACACACACACACGGCTCTGCTCTACACACACACACGGCTCTGCTCTACACACACACACGGCTCTGCTCTACACACACACGGCTCTGCTCTACACACACACACACGGCTCTGCTCTACACACACACACGGCTCTGCTCTACACACACACACGGCTCTGCTCTACACACACACGGCTCTGCTCTACACACACACACACGGCTCTGCTCTACACACACACACGGCTCTGCTCTACACACACACACGGCTCTGCTCTGCACACACACGGCTCTGCTCTACACACACACACGGCTCTGATCTACACACACACAGGGCTCTGCTCTACACACACACACGGCTCTGCTCCACACACACACACGGCTCTGCTCCACACACACACACGGCTCTGCTCCACACACACACACGGCTCTGCTCCACACACACACACGGCTCTGCTCCACACACACACACGGCTCTGCTCCACACACACACACGGCTCTGCGCTACACACACACACGGCTCTGCTCTACACACACACACGGCTCTGCTCTACACACACACGGCTCTGCTCTACACACACACACGGCTCTGCTCTACACACACACGGCTCTGCTCTACACACACACGTCTCTGCTCTACACACGGCTCTGCTCTACACACATGGTTCTGCTCTACACACACACACACATGGCTCTGCTCTACACACACACGGCTCTGCTCTACACACACACATGGCTCTGCTCTACACACATACACACATGGCTCTGCTCTACACACACACACGGCTCTGCTCCACACACACACACGGCTCTGCTCCACACACACACACGGCTCTGCTCTACACACACACACGGCTCTGCTCTACACACACACACGGCTCTGCTCTACACACACACGGCTCTGCTCTACACACACACACGGCTCTGCTCTACACACACACACGGCTCTGCTCCACACACACACACGGCTCTGCTCTACACACACACACGGCTCTGCTCTACACACACGGCTCTGCTCTACACACACACACGGCTCTGCTCTACACACACACACGGCTCTGCTCTACACACACACGGCTCTGCTCTACACACACACACGGCTCTGCTCTGCACACACACGGCTCTGCTCTACACACACACACACGGCTCTGCTCTACACACACACACGGCTCTGCTCTACACACACACACACGGCTCTGCTCTACACACACACACGGCTCTGCTCTACACACACACACGGCTCTGCTCTACACACACACGGCTCTGCTCTACACACACACACACGGCTCTGCTCTACACACACACACGGCTCTGCTCTACACACACACACGGCTCTGCTCTACACACACACGGCTCTGCTCTACACACACACACACGGCTCTGCTCTACACACACACACGGCTCTGCTCTACACACACACACGGCTCTGCTCTGCACACACACGGCTCTGCTCTACACACACACACGGCTCTGATCTACACACACACAGGGCTCTGCTCTACACACACACACGGCTCTGCTCCACACACACACACGGCTCTGCTCCACACACACACACGGCTCTGCTCCACACACACACACGGCTCTGCTCCACACACACACACGGCTCTGCTCCACACACACACACGGCTCTGCTCCACACACACACACGGCTCTGCGCTACACACACACACGGCTCTGCTCTACACACACACACGGCTCTGCTCTACACACACACGGCTCTGCTCTACACACACACACGGCTCTGCTCTACACACACACGGCTCTGCTCTACACACACACGTCTCTGCTCTACACACGGCTCTGCTCTACACACATGGTTCTGCTCTACACACACACACACATGGCTCTGCTCTACACACACACGGCTCTGCTCTACACACACACATGGCTCTGCTCTACACACATACACACATGGCTCTGCTCTACACACACACACGGCTCTGCTCCACACACACACACGGCTCTGCTCCACACACACACACGGCTCTGCTCTACACACACACACGGCTCTGCTCTACACACACACACGGCTCTGCTCTACACACACACGGCTCTGCTCTACACACACACACGGCTCTGCTCCACACACACACGGCTCTGCTCTACACACACACACGGCTCTGCTCTACACACACACGGCTCTGCTCTACACACACACGGCTCTGCTCTACACACACACACGGCTCTGCTCTACACACACACACGGCTCTGCTCTACACACACACACGGCTCTGCTCTACACACACACGGCTCTGCTCTACACACACACACGGCTCTGCTCTACACACATACACACACGGCTCTGCTCTACACACACGGCTCTGCTCTACACACACACACGGCTCTGCTCCACACACACACACGGCTCTGCTCCACACACACACACGGCTCTGCTCCACACACACACACGGCTCTGCTCTACACACACACACGGCTCTGCTCCACACACACACACGGCTCTGCTCCACACACACACACGGCTCTGCTCCACACACACACACGGCTCTGCTCTACACACACACACACACGGCTCTGCTCTACACACACACACGGCTCTGCTCTACACACACACGGCTCTGCTCTACACACACACGGCTCTGCTCTACACACACACACGGCTCTGCTCCACACACACACACGGCTCTGCTCCACACACACACACGGCTCTGCTCTACACACACACACGGCTCTGCTCTACACACACGGCTCTGCTCTACACACACACGGCTCTGCTCTACACACACACACGGCTCTGCTCTACACACATACACGGCTCTGCTCTACACACACACACAGCTCTGCTCTACACACACACACGGCTCTGCTCTACACACACACACGGCTCTGCTCTACACACACACACAGCTCTGCTCTACACACACACGGCTCTGCTCTACACACACACGGCTCTGCTCTACACACACACGGCTCTGCTCTACACACAGCTCTGCTCTACACACACACACGGCTCTGCTCTACACACACACGGCTCTGCTCTACACACACACACGTGTCGCCGCTCCTATGCATATATATATACAGTATATAATGCCATGGATGAGGCCAGTAAGCTGAGTCGCTGCTCCTATATATATAGATATACAAGCTCTTCCCATGGTAAAAAATCCAAAAAACTAATCAAGACAAGGATATAATCATAAAATATAATTTTATTAAATTCCACATATAAAAACAATTTATTACAAGAGAAAAAAATGAAAAAAATAAATATCAATATATATGCAACCAAATAATTAATATGTGCCCCAATGCAACTGGCTATTTATAGTCTGAATCACCATAAGGTCACTACTCATTCCTACCACCTGTTACTAATATTAAAAAATATATATATTAAAAAACCAATTGAATAGAAAGTGAAAAAGTGCAATGTGCCTCAGTGTAATAACATACATGTGATGTAATGGATCTAGTTGTAATAGCTTGCAAGAAACAATAAAGTGCTACTGTAAAAAGTGTAAACACAGGAAAGGTAGGCAGAAGCCAGAAGACACTTACTCTGATTATCTCTTATGTCCTGACGAAGGAGCAAGTGCGTCCGAAACGCGCGTCGGGGTGCCCCTAAATGTCCTGGCTACCCACAGTGGAGTACATAAGAGATAATCAGAGTAAGTGTCTTCTGGCTTCTGCCTACCTTTCCTGTGTTTACACTTTTTACAGTAGCACTTTATTGTTTCTTGCAAGCTATTACAACTAGATCCATTACATCACATGTATGTTATTACACTGAGGCACATTGCACTTTTTCACTTTCTATTCAATTGGTTTTTTAATATATATATTTTTTAATATTAGTAACAGGTGGTAGGAATGAGTAGTGACCTTATGGTGATTCAGACTATAAATAGCCAGTTGCATTGGGGCACATATTAATTATTTGGTTGCATATATATTGATATTTATTTTTTTCATTTTTTTCTCTTGTAATAAATTGTTTTTATATGTGGAATTTAATAAAATTATATTTTATGATTATATCCTTGTCTTGATTAGTTTTTTGGATTTTTTACCATGGGAAGAGCTTGATTTTTCTATACTTTTGGTAGTGGTTCACTACATCTCTAATGCACTGGGTGTTCTCAAGGTTTTTATAGAGAAATAGATTTTATTATATTTATATATTATATGATATAATTTTACCTGAACAACATTCGTGTATTTTTATTAATATAGATATACAGTATATAATGCCATGGATGAGGCCAGTATGCTGAGTCGCTGCTCCTATACATATATATATATATATACAGTATATAATGCCATGGATGAGGCCAGTATGCTGAGTCGCTGCTCCTATACATATATATATATATATATATATATATATATATATATATATATATATATATATACAGTATATAATGCCATGGATGAGGCCAGTATGCTGAGTCGCTGCTCCTATACATATATATATATATATACAGTATATAATGCCATGGATGAGGCCAGTATGCTGAGTCGCTGCTCCTATACATATATATATATATATATACAGTATATAATGCCATGGATGAGGCCAGTATGCCGAGTCGCTGCTCCTATATATATAGATATACAGTATATAATGCCATGGATGAGGCCAGTATGCTGAGTCGCCGCTCTTATACATATATATATATACAGTATATAATGCCATGGATGAGGCCAGTATGCTGAGTCGCTGTTCCTATACATATATATATATACAGTATATAATGCCATGGATGAGGCCAGTATGCTGAGTCGCTGTTCCTATACATATATATATACAGTATATAATGCCATGGATGAGGCCAGTATGCTGAGTCGCTGTTCCTATACATATATATATATACAGTATATAATGCCATGGATGAGGCCAGTATGCTGAGTCGCTGTTCCTATACATATATATATACAGTATATAATGCCATGGATGAGGCCAGTATGCTGAGTCGCCGCTCTTATACATATATATATATATACAGTATATAATGCCATGGATGAGGCCAGTATGCTGAGTCGCCGCTCTTATACATATATATATATACAGTATATAATGCCATGGATGAGGCCAGTATGCTGAGTCGCTGTTCCTATACATATATATATATACAGTATATAATGCCATGGATGAGGCCAGTATGCTGAGTCGCTGCTCCTATACATATATATATATATACAGTATATAATGCCATGGATGAGGCCAGTATGCTGAGTCGCTGCTCCTATACATATATATATATATATATACAGTATATAATGCCATGGATGAGGCCAGTATGCTGAGTCGCTGTTCCTATACATATATATATATATAGATATACAGTATATAATGCCATGGATGAGGCCAGTATGCTGAGTCGCTGTTCCTATACATATATATATATATATACAGTATATAATGCCATGGATGAGGCCAGTATGCTGAGTCGCTGTTCCTATACATATATATATACAGTATATAATGCCATGGATGAGGCCAGTATGCTGAGTCGCTGTTCCTATACATATATATATATATATACAGTATATAATGCCATGGATGAGGCCAGTATGCTGAGTCGCTGTTCCTATACATATATATATATATATACAGTATATAATGCCATGGATGAGGCCAGTATGCTGAGTCGCTGTTCCTATACATATATATATACAGTATATAATGCCATGGATGAGGCCAGTATGCTGAGTCGCTGCTCCTATATATATAGATATACAGTATATAATGCCATGGATGAGGCCAGTATGCTGAGTCGCTGCTCCTATACATATATATATATATATATATATATATATATATATATATATATACAGTATATAATGCCATGGATGAGGCCAGTATGCTGAGTCGCTGTTCCTATACATATATATATACAGTATATAATGCCATGGATGAGGCCAGTATGCTGAGTCGCCGCTCCTATATATATATATATATATATATATACAGTATATAATGCCATGGATGAGGCCAGTATGCTGAGTCGCTGTTCCTATACATATATATATACAGTATATAATGCCATGGATGAGGCCAGTATGCTGAGTCGCTGTTCCTATACATATATATATATATATACAGTATATAATGCCATGGATGAGGCCAGTATGCTGAGTCGCTGTTCCTATACATATATATATACAGTATATAATGCCATGGATGAGGCCAGTATGCTGAGTCGCTGCTCCTATATATATATATATACAGTATATAATGCCATGGATGAGGCCAGTAAGCTGAGTCGCTGCTCCTATACATATATATATACAGTGCCTAAAAGTAGTATTCAACCCCCTGCAGATTTAGCAGGTTTACACATTTGGAATTAACTTGGCATTGTGACATTTGGACTGTAGATCAGCCTGGAAGTGTGAAATGCACTGCAGCAAAAAAGAATGTTTTTTTTTTTTTTTGTAAATTGTGAAAAGTCTTTTCAGAGCGTCATTTATTATTCAACCCCTCAACCCACCAGAATTCTGTTTGGTTTCCCTAAAGTATTAAGAAGTAGTTCAGGCACAAAGAACAATGAGCTTCACGCTTGGATTAATTATCTCTTTTTCCAGCCTTTTCTGACTATTTAAGACCCTCCCCAAACTTCTGAACAGCACTCATACATGGTCAACATGGGAAAGACAAAGGAGCATTCCAAGGCCATCAGAGACAAGATCGTGGAGGGTCACAAGGCTGGCAAGGGGTACAAAACCCTTTCCAAGGAGTTGGGCCTACCTGTCTCACTGTTGGGAGCATCATCCGAAGTGGAAGACTTATGGAACTACTGTTAGCCTTCCACGGCCTGGACAGCCTTTGAAAGTTTCCTCCCGTGCCGAGGCCAGGCATATCCGAAGAGTCAGGGCTAACCCAAGGACAACAAGGAAGGAGCTCCGGGAAGATCTCATGGCAGTGGGGACATTGGTTTCAGTCAATACCATAAGTAACGTACTCCACCGCAATGGTCTCCGTTCCAGACGAGCCCGTAAGGTACCTTTACTTTCAAAGCGTCATGTCAAGGCTCGTCTACAGTTTGCTCATGATCACTTGGAGGACTCAGACTGACTGGTTCAAGGTTCTCTGGTCTGATGAGACCAAGATCGAGATCTTTGGTGCCAACCACACACGTGATGTTTGGAGACTGGATGGCACTGCATACGACCCCAAGAATACCATCCCTACAGTCAAGCATGGTGGTGGCAGCATCATGCTGTGGGGCTGTTTCTCAGCCAAGGGGCCTGGCCATCTGGTCCGCATCCATGGGAAGATGGATAGCACAGCCTACCTGGAAATTTTGGCCAAGAACCTCCGCTCCTCCATCAAGGATCTTAAGATGGGTCTTCATTTCATCTTCCAACAAGACAACGACCCAAAGCACACAGCCAAGAAAACCAAGGCCTGGTTCAAGAGGCAAAAAATCAAGGTGTTGCAGTGGCCTAGTCAGTCTCCTGACCTTAACCCAATTGAAAACTTGTGGAAGGAGCTCAAGATTTAAGTCCACATGAGACACCCAAAGAACCTAGATAACTTGGAGAAGATCTGCATGGAGGAGTGGGCCAAGATAACTCCAGAGACCTGTGCCGGCCTGATCAGGTCTTATAAAAGACGATTATTAGCTGTAATTGCAAACAAGGTTATTCCACAAAATATTAAACCTAGGGGTTGAATAATAATTGACCCACACTTTTATGTTTAAAATTTATAAAAATTTAACGGAACAACAAAACTTTTTGGTTTGTAAGATTTATGCATCTGTTAATAAATCCTGCTCTTGTTTGAAATTTGAAGGCTCTGACTTATTTGCATCTTATTAAACCTGCTAAATCTGCAGGGGGTTGAATACTACTTGTAGGCACTGTATATACAGTGTGTAATGCCATGGATGAGGCCAGTATGCTGAGTCGCTCCTCCTATACATATATATATATATATATATACACAGTATATAATGCCATGGATGAGGCCAGTAAGCTGAGTCGCTGCTCCTATACATATATATATATATGGAAACAGGAACACATGGGCTACTTGCACAGTGAACAAGTCTGTATGATCATGTTCACACACCACCAAGAAACCTGAAGACACAAAAGAGAATAGTAAAACCAAAAACACTCAGTTTGAAAAAATGTTGCAGTAATCCGCAAGTGCTAGTAAAAGATGTAAAAAACAGGGTATTTGGTTGATCCGTTTTTTGCAAAAAATGTATACTAAGCTGCTCTACCAATCTTCACGGTATACCCTTATCAGAGCAGTCCTAACTAATGTATGCAATCCCTATCTGATGTATTTAAAAACCTGATCATCTGTATATAACCTGTGTGAACAGGGTTCAGAGAGGAAAAATCCATGTGTGCATACAGGGTAGAACAGCTTTTGTGCAGATAGCCCAAGAGGAGTGGTGGAACTCCCCAGTCTTGTAGACACAAGAGAACAATTATGGAAACAGGAACACATGGGCTACTTGCACAGTGAACAAGTCTGTATGATCATGTTCACACACCACCAAGAAACCTGAAGACACAAAAGAGAATAGTAAAACCAAAAACACTCAGTTTGAAAAAATGTTGCAGTAATCCGCAAGTGCTAGTAAAAGATGTAAACAACAGGGTATTTGGTTGATCCGTTTTTTGCAAAAAATGTATACTAAGCTGCTCTACCAATCTTCACGGTATACCCTTATCAGAGCAGTCCTAACTAATGTATGCAATCCCTATCTGATGTATTTAAAAACCTGATCATCTGTATATAACCTGTGTGAACAGGGTTCAGAGAGGAAAAATCCATGTGTGCATACAGGGTAGAACAGCTTTTGTGCAGATAGCCCAAGAGGAGTGGTGGAACTCCCCAGTCTTGTAGACACAAGAGAACAATTATGGAAACAGGAACACATGGGCTACTTGCACAGTGAACAAGTCTGTATGATCATGTTCACACACCACCAAGAAACCTGAAGACACAAAAGAGAATAGTAAAACCAAAAACACTCAGTTTGAAAAAATGTTGCAGTAATCCGCAAGTGCTAGTAAAAGATGTAAAAAACAGGGTATTTGGTTGATACGTTTTTTGCAAAAAATGTATACTAAGCTGCTCTACCAATCTTCACGGTATACCTTTATCAGAGCAGTCCTAACTAATGTATGCAATCCCTATCTGATGTATTTAAAAACCTGATCATCTGTATATAACCTGTGTGAACAGGGTTCAGAGAGGAAAAATCCATGTGTGCATACAGGGTAGAACAGCTTTTGTGCAGATAGCCCAAGAGGAGTGGTGGAACTCCCCAGTCTTGTAGACACAAGAGAACAATTATGGAAACAGGAACACATGGGCTACTTGCACAGTGAACAAGTCTGTATGATCATGTTCACACACCACCAAGAAACCTGAAGACACAAAAGAGAATAGTAAAACCAAAAACACTCAGTTTGAAAAAATGTTGCAGTAATCCGCAAGTGCTAGTAAAAGATGTAAAAAACAGGGTATTTGGTTGATACGTTTTTTGCAAAAAATGTATACTAAGCTGCTCTACCAATCTTCACGGTATACCCTTATCAGAGCAGTCCTAACTAATGTATGCAATCCCTATCTGATATATTTAAAAACCTGATCATCTGTATATAACCTGTGTGAACAGGGTTCAGAGAGGAAAAATCCATGTGTGCATACAGGGTAGAACAGCTTTTGTGCAGATAGCCCAAGAGGAGTGGTGGAACTCCCCAGTCTTGTAGACACAAGAGAACAATTATGGAAACAGGAACACATGGGCTCCTTGCACAGTGAACAAGTCTGTATGTTCATGTTCACACACCACCAAGAAACCTGAAGACACAAAATGGGACCCAGAGGCCAGTACATACATATATATATATATATACAGTATATAATGCCATGGATGAGGCCAGTAAGCTGAGTCGCTGCTCCTATACATATATATATATATATATATATATATATATATATATATATATATATATATATATATATATATACAGTATATAATGCCATGGATGAGGCCAGTAAGCTGAGTCGCTGCTCCTATACATATATATATATATATATATATATATATATACACACAGTGGGGCAAAAAAGTATTTAGTCAGTCAGCAATAGTGCAAGTTCCACCACTTAAAAAGATGAGAGACGTCTGTAATTTACATCATAGGTAGACCTCAACTATGGGAGACAAACTGAGAAAAAAAAATCCAGAAAATCACATTGTCTGTTTTTTTATCATTTTATTTGCGTATTATGGTGGAAAATAAGTATTTGGTCAGAAACAAACAATCAAGATTTCTGGCTCTCACAGACCTGTAACTTCTTCTTTAAGAGTCTCCTCTTTCCTCCACTCATTACCTGTAGTAATGGCACCTGTTTAAACTTGTTATCAGTATAAAAAGACACCTGTGCACACCCTCAAACAGTCTGACTCCAAACTCCACTATGGTGAAGACCAAAGAGCTGTCAAAGGACACCAGAAACAAAATTGTAGCCCTGCACCAGGCTGGGAAGACTGAATCTGCAATAGCCAACCAGCTTGGAGTGAAGAAATCAACAGTGGGAGCAATAATTAGAAAATGGAAGACATACAAGACCACTGATAATCTCCCTCGATCTGGGGCTCCACGCAAAATCCCACCCCGTGGGGTCAGAATGATCACAAGAACGGTGAGCAAAAATCCCAGAACCACGTGGGGGGACCTAGTGAATGAACTGCAGAGAGCTGGGACCAATGTAACAAGGCCTACCATAAGTAACACACTACGCCACCATGGACTCAGATCCTGCAGTGCCAGACGTGTCCCACTGCTTAAGCCAGTACATGTCCGGGCCCGTCTGAAGTTTGCTAGAGTGCATTTGGATGATCCAGAGGAGTTTTGGGAGAATGTCCTATGGTCTGATGAAACCAAACTGGAACTGTTTGGTAGAAACACAACTTGTCGTGTTTGGAGGAAAAACAATACTGAGTTGCATCGATCAAACACCATACCTACTGTAAAGCATAGTGGTGGAAACATCATGCTTTGGGGCTGTTTCTCTGCAAAGGGGCCAGGACGACTGATCCGGGTACATGAAAGAATGAATGGGGCCATGTATCGTGAGATTTTGAGTGCAAACCTCCTTCCATCAGCAAGGGCATTGAAGATGAAACGTGGCTGGGTCTTTCAACATGACAATGATCCAAAGCACACCGCCAGGGCAACGAAGGAGTGGCTTCGTAAGAAGCATTTCAAGGTCCTGGAGTGGCCTAGCCAGTCTCCAGATCTCAACCCTATAGAAAACCTCTGGAGGGAGTTGAAAGTCCGTGTTGCCAAGCGAAAAGCCAAAAACATCACTGCTCTAGAGAAGATCTGCATGGAGGAATGGGCCAACATACCAACAACAGTGTGTGGCAACCTTGTGATGACTTACAGAAAACGTTTGACCTCTGTCATTGCCAACAAACGATATATTACAAAGTATTGAGATGAAATTTTGTTTCTGACCAAATACTTATTTTCCACCATAATACGCAAATAAAATGATAAAAAAACAGACAATGTGATTTTCTGGATTTTTTTTTCTCAGTTTGTCTCCCATAGTTGAGGTCTACCTATGATGTAAATTACAGACGCCTCTCATCTTTTGAAGTGGTGGAACTTGCACTATTGCTGACTGACTAAATACTTTTTTGCCCCACTGTATATATACAGTACATAATGCCATGGATGAGGCCAGTAAGCTGAGTCGCTGCTCCTATACATATATATATATATATATATACAGTATATAATGCCATGGATGAGGCCAGTATGCTGAGTTGCTGCTCCTATACATATATATATATATATATATACAGTATATAATGCCATGGATGAGGCCAGTATGCTGAGTCGCTGCTCCTATACATATATATATATATACAGTATATAATGCCATGGATGAGGCCAGTATGCTGAGTCGCCGCTCCTATATATATATATACAGTATATAATGCCATGGATGAGGCCAGTAAGCTGAGTCGCCGCTCCTATACATATATATATATATATATATAGTATATACTTTTAGACCTAATACTATCTAATAGACCTGACAGAATAACAAATCTGCAGGTGGTTGGGCATCTAGGAAATAGCGACCACAATATTGTGCAGTTTCACCTGTCTTTCACTAGGGGGACTTGTCAGGGAGTCACAAAAACACTGAACTTTAGGAAGGCAAAGTTTGACCAGCTTAGAGATGCCCTTAATCTGGTAGACTGGGACAATATCCTCAGAAATGAGAATACAGATAATAAATGGGAAATGTTTAAGAACATCCTAAATAGGCAGTGTAAGCGGTTTATACCTTGTGGGAATAAAAGGACTAGAAATAGGAAAAACCCAATGTGGCTAAACAAAGAAGTAAGACAGGCAATTAACAGTAAAAAGAAAGCATTTGCACTACTAAAGCAGGATGGCACCATTGAAGCTCTAAAAAACTATAGTGAGAAAAATACTTTATCTAAAAAACTAATTAAAGCTGCCAAAAAGGAAACAGAGAAGCACATTGCTAAGGAGAGTAAAACTAATCCCAAACTGTTCTTCAACTATATCAATAGTAAAAGAATAAAAACTGAAAATGTAGGCCCCTTAAAAAATAGTGAGGAAAGAATGGTTGTAGATGACGAGGAAAAAGCTAACATATTAAACACCTTCTTCTCCACGGTATTCACGGTGGAAAATGAAATGCTAGGTGAAATCCCAAGAAACAATGAAAACCCTATATTAAGGGTCACCAATCTAACCCAAGAAGAGGTGCGAAACCGGCTAAATAAGATTAAAATAGATAAATCTCCGGGTCCGGATGGCATACACCCACGAGTACTAAGAGAACTAAGTAATGTAATAGATAAACCATTATTTCTTATTTTTAGGGACTCTATAGCGACAGGGTCTGTTCCGCAGGACTGGCGCATAGCAAATGTGGCGCCAATATTCAAAAAGGGCTCTAAAAGTGAACCTGGAAATTATAGGCCAGTAAGTCTAACCTCTATTGTTGGTAAAATATTTGAAGGGTTTCTGAGGGATGTTATTCTGGATTATCTCAATGAGAATAACTGTTTAACTCCATATCAGCATGGGTTTATGAGAAATCGCTCCTGTCAAACCAATCTAATCAGTTTTT